>NC_061111.1:59022602-59024210 GCF_002878395.1 Capsicum annuum | reverse complement strand
TATATATATATATATATATATATATATACATATATATATATTATATACACTACAATATATATACAATTTATAAAACATATACAAATATATACATTAAATATACACATCAATAGAAGATATATACACAAATATACAAAACATATGCTACTTAATATAATAAATTATTAATAATAATTGGTAGTAAATTAATAATATATTAGAAGTAAGTTTTAAATTTAAACTAGAAATTTAATTTAAATCATTCAATGAAAAAAATTATAAAGTAAGGACTAAGGAGTGAATGAATGTTGAATTTTATTGATTGCGAATTGCGAAATGATCCAAAATTTATAATTTACATGAATGAAAAATCTACAAATTATGCATCATATTTTCCAAATCATTCATATCAATATTAATGGAAACTTGGTAAGATAATCAAAGTCAATGGGGGTAAAACCATGCATTGAACTTGATTTTGCTGAGTTCTTCCGTAAAGACATAATTTCTTCAAGTTTCAGCTCGTCGCTCGGCTCCGGTTCCATTCCTTGGTTTATTCTTTCTACTCTGATCCAATCTCTGAGGCAAACTAGAACATTCGTTGCATTATTTCCCAATGAGTGTCGGTTGTCTCCAAGCTGTTGTCGTTCCCGACTAAAGGCGCTCTATGATGCAACGGTTGACATTGGAACATTCAAGATATCTCTTGCTAATCTTGAAAGCACAGGATATTGTATTTCATTGCTCCTTCACCAATCCAACGTGTTGATCCATCGTCTGGGATCCTCTGGCAGCAACCGAAGATAATATTTCAGCTCTTCCCGATAACTTAAGGTGTAAGTTCTCTCATTAACACTGTTCCAACAAGGTAAATCATAAAAGGAATCAGGAAAACCACTATGTGTCGGTATTTAGAAGATGATGGCTCCTCGGGAGGATGAGGAGCGACAGTTGGAGTGATATTTGTAGGTACAGCTAAGTCAAATAAATCAGCATAGTGATTATATAATTTTTCTATATATTAATTCGCATCACTCATAACCATCCACAAATCAGGTTTTACTTGTTCAGATTCATAATCATTGTTAGTATTTATTTCTAAGTTAGCATAAATGATAGTACTAAAGTGGCACATAGTATTATATTTCATGCACGGATTTAACATAGCACCAATCAAGTAAATAGGGGAAATCGGGAAAAAATATTTTTTAAATTTAGAAAACATGGCACCAACAACTTCTTTATAACCATCTTTATTTTTATATTCTTTAAGCAAACCAGAAATATTGGCTATATATCCCAAAATATTACAAACAGTAGGATAATACGCACTGAGAAATTCAACCATAGCTACATAAAATTTTTCTATAAACTTAACAAGATCATTAATTACAACCCAATCAAAATTATGTAGTATGCAATCAGCAGAATCAGTAAATGAACCGCAATGTTGGTTAAAAGCTAGTGTAATAGGAACTCTATATTTATAACAAGTTTTTAAAAAATCATACATAGAATTCCATCTAATATCAATTTCCTCAGGCATCAATATCGGTGCAAGTCCATTTTTTTGACATTTAATTTTAAATTCTCTAATTCTTTTTCTTCTATTATTTCCTTGAATAAAAC
>NC_061111.1:58760979-59022502 GCF_002878395.1 Capsicum annuum | reverse complement strand
AGAATCATGTAGCATGCAATCAGCAGAATCAGTAAATGAACCGCAATATTGGTTAAATGCTAGTGTAATAGGAACTCTATATTTATAACAAGTTTTTAAAAAATCATACATAGAATTCCATCTAATATCAATTTCCTCAGGCATCAATATCGGTGCAAGTCCATTTTTTTGACATTTAATTTTAAATTCTCTAATTCTTTTTCTTCTATTATTTCCTTGAATAAAACCAACAACAAGATGAATTTTTTCAATATAAAGCTCAAAAAACTCAAGACCATCTTTTACAATTAAATTATATATATGACATGCACACTTAATATGAAAAATTTCAGTCAACGGTGGAAATAGCTTAGATTTTAATTTTTTTATAGCAGTCTTATTGTTAGAAGCATTATCAAAAGAAATACATAAGATTTTATTTTCGATACCATAATATCCGGCAACTTTAACAATAGAATCAGCAATAAAATTTTCAGTATGTTTATGGTCTTCATCATATAAAAAAAGCAAGAATACGTTTTTGCATCACAAAATTACTATCCATCCAGTGACAAGTAACGGTTAAATAATTATTTTTATTTACAGCACGACCAAGATCAGAAGTTAGGGACAATCTATATTGAATATTTTTTAACAATGTTAATAAATAAAAACAATGTTGTAAATGAAGTCTAAAAATATCATAGTGACAAGTACTTCTAAGAACACCATTAAACATAGGATTATAAATAGTTTGAATATAATGAATAAAGGCATCAGAAGAAGGAAAACTAAAAGGCAAACAATCCACAACTACCATTTTAGCTATTTCTTCCCGGTCCCTCAATTTATTATACTTCTTCATTACATGACCGGTTGCTGGGTCCATTCTATTTTGAGTTGGCCCATCAACATCCCCACCACCTTGTGCAATTTCTAACTCTCTTTTGTGAGCATCACCTATATGTCTCATTAACGTACCGTATACCGTACCCCCTTGCTTGCCTCCACTTTTATGCTTATATATTTGTTGACAAATATTGTATTGCACCTCAGTATCTGATATACGTTCAAAAAATTGCCATGAAATACTAGTTGTTTTACGAGGTCTTGGGGCACGGGGAGGATGGGAAGGGAGATTAACTGATTCATATCTAACGTTAGCATTTCCTACCACGGGTGTCTCATCAATATTTCATCATCTTCGTCTAAATTAACCGCATCTACTTCATTTTCTTCTTCTATGCCTTAATTTTCCTGAGTTTCTATATAATCCATATCGTGAGCACCTACATCTATTTCTTCCTCAAAAGGTGTACCAAGCGGTACCGGAGGCAAAGGCACATGGTTATATCTACTACTTGAAGTACCTCTACCTCTAGTAATTCGCTTTTTACTACCACTACCGCTTTCAGGACAAAAAAATTTAACACCTTTAGTAGCGAGGTTTCTTAATTTATCCATAGTATAAATTAAATTAAACAAAAAAAATTCAAAATACACAAATATAATAAAATTAAATATTCAACAATTAATACAATAAATAAAAATTAAACGTAAGAGATGGAACGACAATACCAAATTTTGGAAGTATCCAAAGGTTGCGAATTTAGAAACTTTCACTCGTACTTTGTAAATGCAAAATTAAAAAATTAAAGTGAGCACTTTAGAAAATTAAATATATTGAATATTTGAGAATTGAGAATTGAGATTTGAGAGAGAGAAAAATTGTGTGAAAAATGATTTGAAGGTGTAGGGTATTTATAGAATTTTTTTTGGGATTAAAAAATTATTTTAAAATTAAAAAATATTTTTTTTAATTAATGGGCCCAAACTAGCCATTTGGACCCAAAAACGGCTATATAGCCGTTGGGCTAATGGCTAGTTTGGCCCAAAATCCAAAATTTTCAAAAAAAAAAAAAAATTCGGGCCGGTTAACCGGCGAGCCTTGTTGGGCTGGTTAACCAGCGGGCTTGGACTGGGCTTGATCCGGGCCGGGTTAACTGGGTCCAAATAAAAAAAATCGGCCCGGGACCTGGTACCCTAAAGTCCTTGGGCTTACCGGGCTGAGTCAAACCAGGCTGGTTTCTTTAGGTGGGCTGGTTTGGGCTGGGTAGGGCTGGATCAGCCCGGCCCACTTGACACCCTTAGTATAACTTGATCCATATTTGATCCTCTTTTAAAATAATTGAATATAAACCTACTTAAAGTAAGTTGAATTGGGCGAATAACCATAAATTTTAACTATTTTACCACCCTTACATTTGAATTAGAATTTAATATGTTATGGTTTGAGCTTTATTTACTGTGATCAGCGTACCTTTCTATCTAATGAAATAGCGCTCGATGATAGAATCCAGATTCCACATTGCGTTATGGCTGACGACCGAGTGGCTCTATGAAGTTGGGTGTTAATATTCTTATAAAGGAAAGATACTAGAAAGAGAACTGAAAGGGCCTTCAAGAAAAGAGCGAGGTTACCATAGTCTATATGTTGCTCGTGAGCCACCAAGTACCAATCTCACAAACTATTGGTGCAAAAAAATCGATCCTTCTAAAGTGTGATTTTTAGAGGTTCATACATATTTACATACTTTGAGGAGTTTTTAGTTGGATGAATATCCACGAATTATCTATGTTTATGATGGATAATATGAATTGATCCATACTTGATCCACTTTAAAAATGTTCAAATATCCAACCTATTTAAAGTAGGTTGGGTTTGGCCAATAACCATAAATTTTAACAATTTTGTCACCCCTTATATTTGTATCAGAATTTACTATGTTATAGTTTGAGTGCAATTATCTTTATGAGTGATGTTATTCCTATTGACATCAGTTTTGTTGGATATAGGGGTGAGAAAGTGGTAGGCTAACAACTCTTTAAAGAAGTTGAAAGTGCCGGAAAGGGGTGGGGGTGAGGAGTATCCATTGTAAAAAATGAGATAAGTTTATTTACTCAAATTATTTTATTATTATTATAAGCTCAAAAGTTAAGTCATATGTCATGATCTTTTTCATTCGTCTTGACGAGTCATTCGAGTCCTATGTTTTTCACCAGATACTAAAGAAAAGCCTAATATAACTATATAAGGCAAAGTTGAATTTGGTTTAGTGTCTAATAGTTACAATCTTTAATTCGAGTGTCTATATTAAAAGGGAAAAAGACATCGTTTCCACCCCATACTATACAAGAAAAGTCGAAGTCACACCTAAACTATCTAAGTGACCTATTACACACCTTAACTATATAAAAGTGATATTATTACCTCCCCACGACCCCCATTCTAAGGTGCATATGTTACACTTATTTTAGGCGCGTCAAGCCTATTAATTAACAAAAGTAAATGGCTAAAAACATTAAAAGTACATCATCTTTAATTTCCAATGGATCTATTTTTATTTAAGCCAATTTGGGGCTCAAAACTAGGAAACCCTAATTCTCAAATTTGTCTCTCAAAATTGAAATTGAAGAGCATTTGTTTGAAGAATTGGTAACTAAATCTTTTTAATCCTTCGATTTTTTGCTATATTGATGATTATCTTGTCTTAATTTTGTTGCCATTTTCATAATTTTTTTCTTCCTTCAAGTGTTGTTCAACCTCTCTTAAACCTTGTTTTCTTAATCAAGGTACTTTAATGGCTAAGATAAGTTTGAGTAGACTTTGTAAGCAAGAAGAAAATCATGAATTGGTTGAGGTTCGAGGCAAACATGGACATCTTTTGCCTTTGATGACTTCATGGACCTCAAGAAATCTGGGTAGACGATACTGGACTTGTCCTTACTATGGGGTAAGTGAGTTTTTCCTTCAAATATTGATCATAGATAGTGTATACGAATCTAATTGCTTTCATTTTAGAATTCTAGATCATGCGATTTTTAGCTTTGGAAGGATGATTCTATTGATGAACGATCAAAATTTGTTATTCCTAAATTATTGGAAAGAATTGGGGAGCCTGAGGAAAGAGTTGAATCTTCGACAAATTGTGCATTTTATGAACACAAAATAGTTGATGACAAGACTACTAGGACAACCAAATCTATGGAGAGAAAATAGACATGAACAAAAAAGAGTTGCAAATGGACAACTTTTATGATGATTTGAAGATGATGAAGGCAAATGAGAAGAAATGGAAGATCAAGTTGGCTAAGCCCAAGAAAAGGGAAAAACAACTATGGACTACTCTCATTTGTGTATGTATTTTGGGTGTTAGTTTTCTATTTCAATTCATGTTTTTGAAAGGAGCTCCAAGAAGACTGCCCTAAACTAAGTTGCTTTGTTTTTGTTATGTTTTAAGGGGCTGAAATTTGTATAAATTATTAGGTGTTACCTTTGACAAAACTGTCAGGTTGTGTAGTTAAATTGTTGTATAATGAAATTGTAAGGTTGAACTTGATAGTTTTGGCTTTATTTTCAGTGGTTTTCTGTGTTGCAATTTGTATACAACATCACAACACTAAATGCAGTCACAACTGCTGCACAAGAACAAAAACAAATTTCAACAACATTACAACACAAATTTAACATTAATAAATGCAGCCACAACTGCTGCACAAGCACAAACACAAATTTCAGCAACAATAAACTTACAATTGCATAATTATTAACCAAAAATGAGTGACAATTACATATTATTGCCAAATACATTTATAAAAAGATCAGTATTGTTAAACTAATTATAGTTATAAAATGCAGTCAAAGCTGCCACCAATATCAGTGAACTAATTACAGTTACAAAAAGCAGTCACAGTTGCCAACATTAGTGAACTACCAAAAAATAGTCTTAAATGCATTCCCAGCTGCCAACATTGGTGAATTATCAAAAACATAGTCTTAAATGCAGTCACAATTGCCAAACTTTATACAAGAAAATGTAGTCACATCAGTAAATGCAGTCTTAAATGTAGTCTGCACCAACTTCTCATAGAGATTGAACATTGGAGCTTTCTTGACTCAAGTGTCCAGCCTTGGACCTTGTTTGCATTTGTTTTTTGCCTCTCATTTCTTGTAGTATTATGGAGGTCATAGCTTTTTTTCTTTCCATTTTACACCAGTTTTTGGTGTATATCTGAGATTTCCAGTCATAAATATTGTAGACTTGACAGTTTTGAATCTCTCACTTGGCATTCCCGGCTACTCAAATGAAGAAAGTGTTAAACTTTAGTAAATAAAATTGTAGTAAATAAAATTTAGATAGTAAATACAGTAGTAAACTTACATTAATAATTGTGCATCCACTTTGTGTGTGAAGTAATCCCATTCCAACCACTCTTGATCTGCCAGCACACTAAAAAGAAATAAAATAAGATATTTAGTATAAGGTAAGCATAATTAGTTCACAACACTGTCAAATTAAATGAAATACCTTTTCTGTAGAATTCTTTGGTGGTCTACCCCTTCCTCTTCCAATTGAACCTCTCCTTTTTCAACCAGCAGGTGTTGCACTTGGGACTGCACTTGGACCAGCACTTGGGTATGCACCAGCAGATGAACTTTGGCCAGGATTTGCATTAGTACCAGTAGCAAGTTCACCTGTTGGACATCTTCTTTTGTTGTGACCCTTGCTATGTCAAGTGCCACATGAAATCTCAATCCCCCTCTTGGACAACTTTCCAGTATTTTTTTGGTTTTACCTTCTTCTTTCTTCCTATTCTTTCCAGGCCTACCTGGCATCTTCCTAACAGGTGGTGGCATAACAGAGATATTCTGTGATTGTGGCCACTTCTTCATATTCAAAACTGGTTGAATGAAGAAACTATATGTGTTCATGTAAGTTTCTCTATTGTACCAGTGAGAGATGTAGTTTACTGGTTCCAGTTTTTTGTGGTGAAGAGCAGCCACTGCATGAGGACAAGGTATACCCTTCAGCATCCATTCTCTAAAACTACAATATTGTCTAGAAAGATCCACAATATGCCTATATCCTGTATCAAGCACCTCATACCCTGTATCAGAATTTCATTCTATATTGCACTTCATAGACCTTACAGTATTATCATTTAGTACTTTCATAGCCATTAAAGAAATGTCATTGATCCATGTTTCACAAAAATCCATCATCTATCCCACTCTTTTCATCATTTTTACCCTTTTCTCCTCTAACATTGTAATTATAGTCTTGTGTCTAGCTCCTAAAATCCATGCATTAAAATATTATGCCATGTTGTTGTCTACAACATCTAAAGTAAACCTTGCTCTATCTCTCTGGATTAAAATACATCAACTTATCTAGTATTCCCCCCCCCCCCTCAACATCTTCATATAACTAATGTTGTCCCTAAGATCAACCTTAAAGGTAGATCTTGCACACCTCCAAAAATATTTTTTCTTCTCAATACCTCTATATATAGCATCTTTTGACCAGTTTGCAAGGACATGCCTTGCACACATTCTATGTTCAGCATTTGGTAAATATTCAATTACAGTAAATTTTAATCCCCATAACAAAAACAAAAATAGAAATAGTTACAATATAAATAGAAAGAAAAACAAAAACAGAAGCAAAAACAACAATTCTTTACCTTTTGTATGTTTGTTATCACTGTCAAATCTGTCCCATCTCCCAGCTGAAGATCTTCTTTTACAATCTTGATAAACCAACTCTAAGTGGTCTTATTTTCAATCTCAACCACTGCCCACGCCAGTGGCAATATTTGATTGTTACCATCTTTACACACAGCAACTAATAACTGACCTTTTGTCACTCCTTTTAAAAAACATCTATCCAAACCAATGCACTTCCTACAACTAGCTAGGAAAGACTTCTTCATTGCATCAAAACATATGTAGAAGCCTTGAAATAATTTTCTACCATCTTCAAATATTTCATCTGAAGCTTCACTATACATGTACTACTTGGATTTGATCTTAACAACTCATCTCTATAATCTAAAATTCTCTCAAATTCCATATTATAGTCACCCATCAGTTCTACAATCCCCTTATTTTTTGCTCTCCTACACACTATTCTTCCAACATATAATTCAGTTCCTTCTTAATAAGCAGCTGAAACTCAAAAATTCTAATATACGATTGTTCTTTTATCCTCTCATTGAAGTAGCTGGCTAAGAACTTGGTATTATAATGTTTGTTCCTATTGATAGGATCACACCTATGAACTAGATTGTAGGTCTTTACAACAAAGTTCATGGACCTAGAATCAACGCTAGCATAAAGAAGCCATAGACAACCAGTTGTACACCTAACCCTTACCCTTATAGGTTCATTAACACATTTCTCAATTGTAACATGTTCAACAATAACATATTTAGTAACAACAACTCTAAATTTATTACACTTTAAAAAACAAGTCCGAACTCCCACATAACTTTCTGTCAGTCTGAACTATATGCAACGTTCTTGTCTTTTTTCCTCCTTCTAGCCTTATCTCTATGTTCAACCTATTCAATTTCATCTTCTTCATCAGTTACATCATCTGAATTAGTTTCAAAGCTGGCAGCTTCATCAGATAGGTAACAAGGTTCATCACCAGCTAACTTACCCTTCAAACTATTTCTATCACCACTTACAGATTTATCATAGCCAATATCTTGTCCATTTCTTCCAGTTTCTAACTTAATATGTTCAGGAATTACTGGTCTCTCTCCTCTTTTTCTTTTTTTTACTTTCCTCTTTTATTCTCTAAGACCACTTAAATCTTCATCCACATATTCATCCATACCACTCCTAATCTCTACACCTCCATCAATAGATTCTACATCTAAATCTACAATAGATTCAGAAGGTGCAGCATGTGAATTAGTAGGAGCAACAGTAGAACTACTAGGAGCGGTAGTAGAACTACTAGGAGCAACAACTATAGGAAAAGAGGCATGAGCATTAGGTTGGTCAGTAGGAAGAGAAGAGATATGAGAATTTGGTTGGACAAAAGAAGAAAAAGTATGAGCAGTAGGTTGGACAATAGGAGGAGGAGAAGTATGTGCAGTGGGTTGGTCAAAAGGAGTGGCATCTTCACTATTTTTAGATGCCCTATTAACAGTCCCAATGTCATTTTCAGTGTCTTTATTAAAAGATACACCACTTTCCCCCTCCACATGCCCTTCCCCATCACTTACAAATTTCAAAAGTGGGGCTAACTCAGGTTCACCAACTATGTGACACACAAAATCTTCCAAAACTTGCCCATTACCCAATTTCTTTGAAATGTCAATTGTGTCCTTGTCTGACCTAATTTCTTTTAAATTAGAACACTTAGGCATTCTAACACATAGTACACACTGTTTGGGAATATACTATAAATACCTTACATAATCCCTAAATTCAAATAAAGACAGTCTATCTACATCAACATCTAAAAATTCAGTAACTTGTCCACCCTCATATCTTTTTCCTTTTTTCCCTTCACCTTACCCTTATTAAGTTCTCCACCATGGTAAAATCTCAAAATGATCAGTTCAAAACTCATTTTATAAACCTGAAATCATTTACCACAAAAACATAATAAAGATATAAATCTCACAGTACACAAAAACCAAAAAGATATAAGTCTCACATTACACAAAAATAAAAAAATTATAGTATTTATGCAACAATTACAAGTATCACAGGTTACTTATCATCTATTGAACCTCACAGCTCATATTGTTACAGATTGAAGCACAGAAACAAACTATAACAAATCCATTTTGAAGATAAATTAAAGATAGCAAAAACCCCTAATTCAAAACCCTAGTAAAATCGAACAATTATAAATGTCAAGGGTTATATTATCACATATTGAGCATTTAAATGGAAATAAAATAAATTAATTTGGACAAATTAAAAATGATAAAACCCTAACTCAAAAAACCCTAGATCTAATTTAGGAACAAAAATAAATCCTAGATCTACTATATTTAGGAAAGAAAAAAGCTAACCTTTGAACTGAAAATCAGTAGTTCCTACATAAACGATCGTAACCTTTAGTTTTTATCCTAGATCATACCACCTCCGTTGAAATCAACCCAATCAACTTCAATTGAAAAGAGATAAAAAATAATTTTTGCTTGTCGACAACGTAAAACACAGCAAAATTATTGTTTATCTCTGCTATCGGGTTTAAATTTGATAAAGGATTGAAAAAAATAGTGGTGAGTCTTCTATTGGGTTTTTGCTCTCATCAGATGACTTTTCATTTGGATGGATGAATGAATGTTTTAATAGGGTTAGGGTTAGGGTAAAATATGAGAGTTGGGTCGGGTCGGATGCGTTCAAAGAGTAATGGGTTGGGTTAGATTTTTAATAAAATAGAAAAATAAGATTAGACCCGTGGCACCACAAGAGGGCGAGTGGAGCGCACTCCACTCATTAAACTTAGGCATGGGGGTCGCGGAGAGCAAATAATATCACTTTTATATAGTTAAGGTGTGTAATAGATCACTTAGATAGTTTAGGTATGGCTTCGACTTTTCTTGTATAGTATGGGGTGGAAACGATGTCTTTTCCCATATTAAAAATCCAAACAAATTTTAAAGATTGCATGTTCATTAAATCATATGTTTATCGCTTTTTCAATATACAATATATTACATATATATGACACCACCATCCAATATGATAAGACATTTATTAGAGGTAAAATCGTAGAAGAAAGTACAATGGTGGGGTAGCCAAAGAAATTAAAAAATAAGAATCAAAGTCCTTCATTATAAAAAGGCCAAACCCATCGTCAGCCACCTAAACTTGGCATCATCTTTCACTTTGACACCTCAAGTCGACAATGTTCATTTAAGGCCCCTTAACCAGCTATTAACTGTGTCATTTTGACACTTTTTTTTTTACATTCAACTAAAATTATAAAGAGTGTGTAATACACACGTTGCTGACATGGCATACGACCAATTAAAAAAGAACACATGACACTTTTTGTATAAATAATAATTTTAAATAAATTATAATTAAAAAATCTAAACTAATTAACTTAAATTTTTTTTAATAAATCAATAAATAAATGCCCCCCCCCCCCCCATCTTCTCCAAACAACCCCCAATCATCATCTTCTTCCCCACCCCCCACCCCCCTCCCCGCCCCCATTCTAAATCATCTTCTCCAAAATATCCCAGCCCCTACCCGAATCACCTTTTCCAAACACCCCAGCCCCTCTCCACCCACTCGAATCACCATCTCCAAACACCCATCCCCCCACCCCCGATCATCTTCTCCAAAACAACCCAAGAAACCCCACTCCTACCTCCAAATCTTTTTCTTCAAAACACACATCAATGGAGCAGTTGAATTTCACAAATTTATTCACACCAACTTAATTAAATTTTACCAATTTTTAAGTTGATAAATGGAAGCAATTTTATACAACATCAACAACAACAAACTCAGTGTAAATGGAAGCAATTTTCCAAATGGGCAAAAAAAGAAGTTGATAAAAGGAAATGGTATAAATGACGGTTCTTACGGGGAAACCATTTTAAATGGGCAAAAAAATAAGTTGTTAAATTTTAAATGGGAAAATGATAAATTTTCTAAATGGACAAAAAAATAAGTTGATAAATGGTGGTTCACACTGAAAATTTTCTAATTTCTAATAAAAAAAAGTTGTTAAATTGGCAAAATTGATGTTTTAGAAATAAAAGAAAGGGTATAAAAAAGGGAAGCAATTAAATATTATTATTATAACCAAGTTGGACGCCATATCAGATAAAAAACAGTAATCACGGGCCTAAAATAGGTGAAAAACATGTGAGCTGCCACCTATGCAAAAAGTGTCAAAATGACACACTCGTATACTGGTAGAGGTGCCAAAAGTGAACAACGTCCACTTGAGGTGTTAAAGTAAAATAAGATGCGAAGTTTAGGGGTTGTCTATGGGTTTGACCATATAAAAATAAGTTTGATGCCATGGTACGACTCTTAACAAGGTTGATATGGAGTCATTTTCAAGTATAAGTTACTTTTTCTAGAACAACTTGCTCCGGCAGATTCAGTCAAGTCCAAATCACTTGGATTAATTCCACTAGGAAGTTACCAATCGAATTGATACAACAATTGAGCAAGTGGAAAGTAAATATTAGCTAAAGCAAATGATATCCCAGGGAAAACCCTCCTTCCACTACCGAAGGGAAGATATTCAAAGTTATTACCTATAAAATCCACATAGTTGTGCTCAAATCTTTCAGGTTTAAAGCTTTCTGCATCATTCCAATATTTTGGATCTCTTCCAATAGCCCATACATTAACCATAACTTTTGTTTTCAAAGGAATAGTGTAGTCGCTTATGTCTACTTCTTCCCTACATTCTCTTGGGAGCAAAAGGGGAAATAGAGGATGGAGCCTAAAAGTTTCTTTAATGACCAACTTTAGATATTTCAACTCCTCAACATCATTTTCATCAAAAGTTTCTTTTTCTCTGAAGGCGTTTCTTACCTCTGCTTGAGAGTTCGCTAGTACACTTGGATTCTTTATCATTTCTACCGTGGCCCAATCAATTGTTGTTGATGAAGTGTCTGTTCCAGCAGCAAACATGTCCTACATTTGAGTAACTTACGATATTAAGCTATCCTCCCATATTGCTTCTTATGTTGTACAATTTTTTGATCAATTTCTACTGAAATATCAAAATAATTAGGAGGAGAAAAGGATATAATACTTACATAAACAATAGCTTTGATGTTGTCATTGGTGACTGGAAATTGAAGGCCTCCCTCTTTCTTTAATCTTAGCAGTGCAGCAAATAAACCTTCACCTCCTAATTCACCATTGTTCTTGTGCTCATTGACGATGTTTTCTAAAATGGCATCTAACTCATGGTGGACATTCATAATTTTACCCTTCATTCCACACAGAACATGAAGAAATTTTAGTGATGGAAATACATCAGCCACATTAAATCCTTCTAGCAAGTGTGATGCTTGTCTCACCAGTAGTATAAATTTGTCCTCCTCCTTGTGTACTTTTCTGAATGTTGATCTACATGTCATAGAACTTGCAAATTGATAAATCCTTTTTGTTGTATTTACTAGCTCACTAGAAGATGAACGAAAAAATTCAACCATATAGAGAACTTTATCTCGTCTAATAGAGCTGAATGACTTAACATTTTTGGCACTAAGCAACTCCAAGAGACAAATTTTACACATTTGTCTCCAGTAATTGCCATAAGGGGAAAAGACAATATTAGTCCCGTTATAAAAGAGAATCTGCACAGCCAAATCTTTAGGCCTGGATGCAAAAGCAAGATCATGAGTTTTTAGTACTTGTTTGGCCACGTCAGGAAAAGTAACAACAACTAGAGAAACTTCACCTAATTGAAGATGCATAAGTGGTCCATAGTTTTTGGATAAATCTCTAAGGACATGATGCAGAATTCCACCTAATAAATGAAACATGCTTCCAAGTAGAGGTAATTTCCATGGACTTGGAGGTAATCTTTTGGTTTGGCTATTGGAATTCTTCCATTTCATTAACAAAAAGATGAAAAACAAAAAAAGAAAAATGGAAAAGAATTGAAGAACTGCATATTTTGGGAGGGTTATTTGGCTTGATAGGTTCTGCAAAGTGCTGTTGCATATATATGTTCTTTTATAGGCTTTTTGTTTTGGAAAGGAATGGTATTTGTAACTTAACATGACCTTTGCATTTTTCAGCTACTTATGTTTATCAAGATGTACAATATGGAGTGTTGGCAGTCACTAGCAGGTCTAGAAGATGAAAGTAACATAAATGAAAATATTGAGATTAATTTGTGGGTATATTAGCAAGGAGAGATAGGATTACAAATGATGATATTTCAGACAAGGTGGGAGTAGCTTCCATGATGGATAATTGAGGAGAGGTGAGACTAAGATGATTCAGAAATGTGAAGAAGAGATGCACAAATACCTTCATAAGGATGTGTGAGAGATTAGTCATGGTAGTCTGAGGAGAGGTAAAGGTAGGTGGAAAGATTATTGGAAGAAAATGATTAAACATGAGAACACACACATGCAGCTCACCGAGAAATTAGTTCTTTTTACCCCTTGTCTAGTTTCTCTTATCACTATTACTAATATTACGCTCCTGCTGTCTTATTCTTCGATTTTATTCTTCAATATTGTTTCCTTTGCATCTTTTATGATACTAGTTTTTGTTTCTATGGTTTTTTTCTTTTATTATTTTTTATGACATTGTTTGTTTAATATTGTACTCCCTCCGTTTCAAAAAGAATGACTTACTTTGACTTGACACAAGGTTTAAGAAAATAAAGAAAACTTTTGAATCTTATGGCCTTAAATTAAAGTTGTGTCAAATGTATTAAAATATCCTTTAATCTTGTGGTCCTAAACATGTCATGTGGAAAGTTAAAATTAAAGTATTACCAAAAAGGAAAAGGGGTCATCTTTTTTAAACGTACTAAAAAGGAAAGTAGATCATTTTTTTTTAAAAGGAGGGAGATTAATTGGCCCTCTTTTGGAGTTTTTTTTTTATGATTAACAAACGGAATATGGATTTTGTCATTTATGTGATGTATTGGGAGAAGTGTACAAATATTTATTTTTTTAAGCCATTTAACTAAGGTCGGCCTTATGTTTCTTTTGGGAAAAGGACACCACATATCACCTTTGAAAAAATAATGACCAATAATGGCCCATGTTTCATGTTTTGGACAAAAATAATATTTCGGATGATTTAAATGTCATTTATTATCCCTTTATTTTAATAAGGCATGCGCTAAAGGTGAAATATTTTCAGTTGTCCTTTTTGCCTAAAAAAAGCATTAACTTGTACCTACAGTTATCTTTTCGAGTGATCTTTCCGATTAGGGTTTTTAGACGTTTGTAGTGATGAACATCAAGGAAAAGATTAATATTGATACAAAATTAGCTGGTAAAGGTATAAGATATGATCCTAATTTCATTATTAGTGATGATAATTTTGAAGATTTCACAAATCGTGATATTCAATTGAAGGATTTGAAGAATGTCCATGCTACTCGTAGTCGAATTACTAGGTCTCAAGGTAAATTAGTAAGTGATCCATCAATGGCGAAACAAAAAAAATCAGCTAAAAAAAGGCACATACAAATGTAAGTGATGATTCTAATCTTGTTGTTATTCGCAAAAAAACAAAAAAAAATAATTTAAAAAATGGTGAAGATGATGGTAAGTCATCTAAAGAAAAGAAGAAGATATGTGTGAATGATGAAGGAAATATTGTTGTTCCTCCCAAAAAAACGTAAAAAAAGAATCGATCAAATGACGGAGAAGATGATGCTCAATCATCCAAAAAGAAAAGTAAAAAATCCACTTGGAAGAGAAAAATATCCAAATTAACTGATTTTAAGGTACATTGTTTGTGCTTTCTCTGTATTAATTATGTCTGATAGATGTTCACTTTTTGTGTAGAATTTCTGGATACTTGAAATATATGTGTTATTGTTGTATATAGTATGTGTCAGCGTTGTATATGGGTACTGATTTTTGTGAAATTTAGTGTAAAGTGGTTGTATAACATTTGTGTATCAGCATTGTATAAGAATTGTGTGTAGTTTGAATATTTAGATTGTAACTGTATAAAATTAGCAACATTGTTGTAATGAATACTGTATTCGTAATATATGTAGCTTTCTGAAACATTTATACCTAAAAGTACACTTACTTATTACAGGTTTGGAATTTGTTTCTTGGTCCATCTGACCATTATAAGTGTCAGTTCAGCGTGCTCACAAACTGTGGTATTGTGACTGCCTTGAAATCTAAGTTAGACAAGAAGCAACTTGATTTGTTTAAGAATAGTTGCTTTGGGTATTTCTTATCTTTACCAAGTGTTCTTTCTCAAAATCAACTTATCCATGGAATGTTGCTTAGGGAACTTGTTTGTGAGAGAGATGATGAAATCTGGATTAAAGTGAATAACACTAGGTTACGATTTGGCTTACAAGAGTTTGCTATAATTAATGGCTTAAAATGTACTGAAAATTACAATAATGAGTTTGCTGCTACTGAAGAAAGTAAGCTGATGGAGTTGTATTTTCCAGAAAAGTCCAAGGTCACAAAGCTTGATTTAAAAGAGTGTTTCATAGACAAAAAGTGGCGATGTGATGAAGATGTTTTACAAATTTCTATTTTGTTCTTCATTCATTCCTTTCTTTTTCCTATCACGTATAGTGATGTTATAACTAAGAATAATTTCTTATTGGTTGAATCTGGGAACTATGAAACATTTTCTTGGAGAAAATTATGTTTTCGTCTGATGTTGGAGTCAATGAAGTCTAAGATTTATCAGCGAAAAATTATGTATTGTTGTGCTAGTTTTCCTCTTGTATTTTAGTGTTGGTTTTATGAGTGTTGTCCTTATGCTGCGGCCATCTTGTTGACCGAGTGGGCGATGGTGTGCCACGTATACTGAATTGTTTTGTAAAGTATAGACCAATATGCAAGGAGGTAAAGTCTGTATTTTTTTATATTAGGCAAGAGCAGGTATATCGTTGTTCTAAAATGTAATTTATATATATTTGTTTAAATTGTTATGTTCTTCTTAAATGTCAAGTGTTGTTTTGTATGTGCAGGTTGTGTTGCGTAATATTATGTCGACAGTTCTTGAAAAAATAATCCTTCAATTACCTGATTTCAAACCTGTGGATGCAGTTATGCACTCTGTTGATTTGCCTAGCATCAGTAAACAAGATTGTAGTAATTCGAGCTTAGATAATGAATTGGCACTCTTGAGAAGTGATGTTAAAGTGGTATGTCAAAAGTTTTTATTAATATTTGTATGTTTTTGCTAAATGATGTTTTGACTTTTTCCTTTTATGTTTAGTTAACAGAAAAGGTTTCCTCGATGGAGAAGTTTATGAAATCCTCATTTGAATTGATTTTTCGAGCTCTAGATATAAAGAATGAATCTAAGGTATTCTTTTCCTATTTTTTTTAACAAACCTTATATACACTATTGTAATTATTTTACAAAGTTTTTTGTACAGGTTGGTACATCAATTGGTGATAACAATGGTGACAACTCAAATGAAAAAAATGATGAGACACCTAATGTTGGTGGTATGGGTGATGATCAAGTTGATGATCCAGCTAATGTTAGACAACAAAATGTTGTTACAACGGTAGTGGATCATAGAAGTGACAATTTGATGGATGATGTAGGGGGAAAATAGATTGTGTAGGTGGTACGTATTTGGTCATTTGGTGGATGACGTTGGAGAGAAAGTCAATTTTGTAGCTGATTGTGTAGTTGGTCATGTCGCTATTGATTCTGCGGCTGAAACTTTGAAGGATGTTTCTTGAAAGAATTTTCTAAATTTTGATTTTTTGAAGTTCACACAAAGCTTTGGTGAAAATAAGGCTATGAGGGAGGGTAGAAATAATCAGGTTGATAGTGATTGGTCTAATTTTACTGATTCTAAAGTGTCTAAATTTACTCAAACTTTTCATGATCGAAAAACACAAAAAGAAGGTGATGTGGCAGTGGTTAGCCAGAATGAGCTTGACTTGTCAGAAATTTCAGATGCTGAAATTTCTAAGTTCACTCAACCCGATAAGAGTGTTGCAACAACTGATACAACTGATTTAGTATGTGATAATGTTAGAAAGGTTGATGCAACTGCAAATGATCATGTTAAAGGGATTGAGGAAAACATGGTGGTTATGTCTGTTATGTTGGGTGAAACACCTGCTATTCCTTGCCGATTACATAAGCCAGCGGCAGTATGTGAATCGCCTTTTTTGTCAAAATTTGATTCTGGTTGCGGGAAAGTTGAAGGCCAATCATCCAAGCGTGTAGGGAATGCTCATCCAAGAAACTACATCTTGTCTATAAAGCATCCTTTTGTGAAGAGTATTACGGAGCGAATTGATGATATGAAATTGACATTACAGTTTAACAGGTTTGTTGCGAGATCATTGCATGTTAAACAGACCTAAGTTTTTGTTTGTAGTTTCTTTTTTCTCTTCTTTTTTTTGTCATATATTACAATTTTTGTAACATTTTTTTACAGGCCTATTTATTCAGATTTTATCAATGCTCTTCCAAAATATTTTGACTATGGTGTTGATACTGTCAAAATGAAAGAGTGGTTCTTCACATTGGCATATCCACGAGTACCCTTAACTGATTTAGTAAGTAATGAATTTGTTAGTTAAGTAGGTTATATATCTTTTATTTGTGTACTTGATAGTGATAAGCTAATTGAAATACTTATTTTTTGTATATGATGCATGTTATATAAGTTCTATGCATTATTTATGCAGTACTTTATGTGCAGTTTATAAGCAGCACTTTATATGCAATGTATATACAGGTCCTATGCAATGGTTACACAGTAGGTATAGTTTAAATACAATAGCTGATATGCAGTATATATACAGGTCCTACACGGTAGGTACACAGTTTGTATGCAGTAGTTGATGTGATGCATGTTATATAAGTAGTTTGTATTTATCATATTTAAATTAGTGTTCTGTATTCATTTTTAGCATTTTAACATGGTTTTGTTGTTCTTATTTTCAGCATATTGATGTTATCTTTTACTATTTGTGAAAGAAGTCAAAATATGGGTCTGTTTATGATTTAGTTAAATTTACAACCACCGATTGTTGGTTTAACTGCTTGATTCAGACTTTGTATAAGCGATTTATGGAGAACAGTAGAGATGTAACACTTATAACTCAAGAACATCAAATCATTGAGTACATGCTTGGATTTTTTATGAGATGCAACGTCCCGTGGAATAGTGTTGACAATGTTCTTTTCCCAATTAATCTTGCTGAGGACTTTCACTAGATTTTGGTGATGCTGTCTTTTAAAGATCAGTGCATATATGTGTATGATTCAATGGATGGCGTAAAGCATGTCATTCTTGTTCAGAAATCAGTTGCAGCGTTCAGAATTAATTTCACACTTTCTTTCTTGTATTGGATTTTGGGAAAGTAGGAGCGATGAATTTACAGTGGCTAATTTTTTTCTGTATTCGTATTGTTGATGGACTACCAACTCAAGCTAACAGTTAATATATTGAATGCACATTAAATTTCTCATTTTTACATACTTTTTTGTCAATTATACTGATGATGTATTATGTTTCCAGGGACTGTGGTGTATATGTTGCAACCTTTGCTGAGTATTTTCTTGATGGTCTTGAAATTTCTAATTATCTAGATGATATTGATGCTATTCGTATTCGGTATGGTGTGTTACTGTGGGATTATGGAAAGAAGAAACAAAGGCAATGTGCAGTTAGTGAAGATGAATGTACTGGTCGATTGTTGAAGAAAAATGATGGGGTGCAGCAAATATAGTTACAAATGTCTTTGAAGCATAGATGTGAAATATGTTTTTTAGTGTTGAAATGCTTAGCGTTGTTTTTGTTTTGTGTTGATACACTGGGAGATTCTTATGATGAAATGTTATGTTGAATACTATATGTTTTGATAATTGATACAATTATGTACAATTGATGCTGAAATATTAGTTTATGTTGATCACAGTTGATATGCAGTATATATGCAACATTTGTTTAGTTTCTATACAGTTGTTACACAGTTTCAGCGCACTATCTCTACAATTTCATACATTTATGTCAACCAGATATAGAACTTATAAATTGTTGTAATAAAGTAGTTATATAGTTTATACAAGTAGTTATATTCAGAATACAGAGGTGCTATGCGTTCGCTAATTAATTCAAAAGACAAACACTAGCTCTTATATATATTCAAATTGTATATAGGTATTATACATGATCGACACAAATGATATGCAGTTTTTTAGGAATTGTAGCTGAAAAATTACACTCCCCCAGCTCAGAGGAGTTGATTAGTGCGCCTCACCAAAGAATGTGGCTAAACGAAACACCATAATGCACAGATTTCTATAAGAGTAGAAATGAAATTGAAATTGAAAGCAATATTCTATAAACTGAAAGTGTTGCATTTGAAGTAAAATAATATTTTTTCTATTACATTGCTATGAAAAGAATAGTCTTTTTTCAAGGAAAAAACTGGGAAAGATAAAAGTGTTCTTGCATCAGTTTATATGCAGTATAAATACAGGTCCTATGCAATGTTACACAGTAGGTCCATAGTTTAAATGCAGTAGTTGATATGCAGTATATATGCACCATTTATTCAGTTCCTATACAGTTGTTACACAGTTTAAGCGCGCTATTTCTATAATTTCATACATTTATCCCAACCATATATAGAACTTATATATTGTTGTAATTTATAAAAGTAGTTATATTCAAAATATAGAGGTGCTATGTATTTGCGAATTTTATTCAAAAGACAAATACTAGTTCTTATATATATTCAAACTGTATATAGGTATTATACATGATTGATACAGATGATATGCAGTTTTTTAGGAATTGGAGCTGAAAAATTACACTCCCCTAGCTCAGAGGAGTTGATTAGTGCACCTCACCAAAGAATATGGCTACACCATAATGCACAAATTTCTATAAGAGCAGAAATGAAATTGAAATTGAAAGCAATATTCTATAAACTGAAAGAGTTGCATTTGAAGTAAAATAATATTGTTGCTATTACATTGCTATGAAAAGAATAGTCTTTTTCAAGGAAAAATGGGAAAGATAAAAGTGTTTTTGCAGCAGCATCCTATTAGATTCTTGTTGGAGCATTTCCACATGTTCTTCGATTGTGTCCTATTTTTCCACAGCGCCCACATGAACTTTGTTGCTTAAAGTAGTCCATAATGCCCTTTCCTCGATTGTTCATTTTTGGTCTTCCTGGTTTGGGTTTCTAAATTGGTGGCAGTACTATGTTAGCTGATATCTCTGGTGGAATGTGCCAAACTGTTTCATCAGGAAGTGGTATAACTGGAAGTTCATATGCTTTCAAGAAGTTTTCTCTTGTGTAATATGGAGCACAATAGTTTTGTAAGTCCATATGCATGTAAGTTAGCACCTCCATAACATGTGGACAAGGTATGCCATCTACTTGAAATTGTAGGCAGAAGCATTTTTTTCACGCATACAGACAATGTTTTGTTTTCCAGTTTCATCAATGACTACATAAGAATAGTGAGTAGAACCCATCACCTGCAATGTACAAATATATTAGTAAATACTGTGCACATTAGAATATATAAGTGTTTGTGAAGTAGAAATAAGAAGTAATACCTTCATTTTATCTGACAGAATGAGATTTTTCCTCATTATTATGTTGTATTTGTTTCCCAGTTCTGTAAATGTTGCTTTTGAATGCTGTCTATGTTTATTATTCCATCTCATGACTAGATTCATCATAAATTATGAGAATTTTTTAATTGGTAGGTCTCTTACATCTCTATTTGCTGAATTTAAGGACTCTCCGATGTTTGAAGTCATGAACATCGACCTATTGACATGGGAATGAGCTATGGACCATTTTTCATAGCCTATATCAAATAGATACTTCTTTACCCTATTATCGATTTTGTTTATGTCTTTCATAAGCTGATCAAAGTCTGCCTTTATGTATATTCTAGCCATTGTAAAGAAGATCCTCTTTAATTGCTTTTGATTCTTCTTAAACCTACCCTTGATGCTGTTCCATAGATGGTAGATGCATATACAGTTATCCACATTTGGATATATAAGTGCAACAACTTTTAATATATGTCATGCCTATCAGATACTATGCACATTCCTTCTCTTTTACTAAAAGCAGTGTTAAACATGCGGGAAAACCAATCCCATGAAGTGTCATTTTCAGAATCAACAACAACATATACTAGTGGCAAAATATGTCCTGATTAAACAAGTAGGAAAGTGTCTATCAATGCATGCCAGTATATATATAATTTTTCTAAAAAGATTCGGTAAAGCTCACCTGCTGCATCCAACACACTAGCAGACAACATTGTTCCCTTGTATGCAGATTTCAGGAAAATTCTATTAACAACAATGGTAGGCATATAATATCTCCAGCCCCTAATTGATGTGCTCAACGCGACAAAAGCATATAAAAAGTGATTGTCCTCTATTTTGTGTAGCCTTTTGAATAATCCAGGATTTATTGTGTTTACCATGTATAGGTAAGCTCTAAATTTAGCATAAGATTCACACAAGGGACCTCTGACCAGTTCAAGTGCTTTTTCTTTGGCTCTATATGCTCTTTTGTAGTTCATCCTAATTCCGTACAAGTTTCTCATTTCTTCCATGATCTCTGCTGGAGTGTATGTTGACTCTAGATTTAGAAAGTTATGCTTCACCATTTTAGTGATGGTTAAAGAAGTAGTGTAACATTGTGACAACATTCTGTCCGTAATTGGACAGGTGTGATCATCGATAAATTTTGTTACCATGAAAATTTCTGAATTTTATTGACTTGAAGATCTAAAAGTCCAATTGCATCTCTGATTGATACACTTAAGATAGTACCTAGGTACATTTATATACAATAAATATATATGCAGTACACAATTCATATCTAATATATATGCAGGTGCTATTCAGAAATTATACAGTTCATATTCAATACTTTATCTGCAGTATATATACCGGTCCTATATAGTAGTTACACAGTTTGTACACATGTCATATGCAGTTTATATACATGTCCTATATAGTAATTACAATATTGCATGCAACATTTATGCAAATTTATACCTATACTCCAACAAAATATAAAACTTACAAATTGTTGACACATGTCATATAGAGTAGTTATATAGTTTAATATCCAATGTATATGCAGGTGCTATGCAGAAATTACACAGTTCATATGCAGTACTTTATATACAATATATATACAGGTCCTATATAGTAGTTACACAGTCTGTACGCAGGTCATATGCAGTTTATTTACAGGTTCTATATAGTAGTTTCAATATCGTATACAACATGTATGCAGCTTATATAGTTTATACCTTGATAATGATGATCTTTTCACCTTAAATTGGAATCTCTCACGGATTTCATAGTATTTTATCACACTTGTTATTGTATTTTTATCCCAGTACAGCTGCTCTTCTTCAACATCTCTATGAAGTGGATCCTTTATTATCGATTCGAGTTGTTCTCCCATTCCTTCCTCAAAAAAATTATCTTTCATTTGTATAATCAAAAATAGGTATCGGATGAACTTGAATAGCAGTTGGAGATGTTTCGATCAAATTTCTAATTGAGGATTCTCTATTTTCAAATGTGTTTTGTAGTGTTACACACAATGGAAATTCATTTATATCCAAATTTTTTTCTTCATCTCCATATAAAGTTTAACACTCATAACATTGTAAATAGTCATAGATCCGCTCTTTACAATGTATTTTATAGTCATTAAACCAAAATTTCACTCTAGATTCAACTGCTTATACAGTTCATCAACAAAATATTCGTACCTGCAATCCAAATTCAAAAGTACTCCATTAATTGTAAACTTTTCAAACTTTACATCACTTAACCACTCTCATCCATATTGAAGCATAGTTGGAACTAAAACTGAACTTGAAGCCATAATTTCGTATCAACTGAAGCTAATTGTGAATGAAAAAAACTTTATCAAGCTAACTGATGGAGGATATTTGTATATTTATATATAATTTATAAAGGTATTTTAAGGAAATGTGTTGTATCTGAAAGAGGAATTGTGAGGTTTTAATGGAAAGGAATCCTGAGGTAAAATTAGGGAAGGAAAATTGGGAAAGGAAACTGTGAGTTTCAATTGAAAAGGAAAGAAATATGCTAGGCGATTTTGGGGCTTTTTAGCGGTGATTTGAAGATGGTTAGAATATGGAATTATTTTAACGGCTATTAAGTGAGAATTAAAAACAGGGGCTATTTTTGTGGAATAACTTTTATGAGAAGGGCTATTTTTGTCCTTCTCCCTTTTATAAGTTTACTAGATATCAAAAGGCCCGTGCTAGTATATATTTTTTTTTATTCAATTTATGCGACATAAATAAAATTTAAATAATTAATTATATTTTTAATATATTTTTAGATATTTTAAGTTGTTAATTCTATAATTTATAATATTTTTTTTGATATTGTGATTTACTATTTTATGTTATTAGTTATTGTAATTAATAATACTCTCCTTGTCCAAGTTTTTATGGCATTGATAGTCAATTATATTTTAAAAATAATTTAAATTTTTAATTATTATAATTCATAATACTTTTTCTTCTATTCCAATTTAAGTGACACATATAATTTCAACAATCAACCAAATATCACGGTTGAAGTAGCAAAACAAACATGTTTTAAATTACTCATAATAACTTATTAGAAGTGATATAGCAAAATTACTATAAAATAGTTGTGAAAAAAAGGGCAGCCCAGTGCACTAAAGCTACCACTATGCGCGGTGTTCGGGGAAGGGCCTCACCACAAGAGTGTGTCATACGCAGTCTTACCTTGCATTTCTGCCAGAGGCTATTTCCAAGGCTTGAACAAATGAGTCTCATATAAGATGTCAACTTAATTTAAAACATCAATAGTTAATTTATCATTTTTTATTTATTTTAATGATTTAAATAATTACTTAGAAATGAAATAGTAAAATTACGATTGAAGCAACAGAACCAGACATATCATAAATGTCTATATTATATTTTTAATAAATATTATTATTTTTTTAATATATAAATGACATATAATAACTAATTAGGGATGATATAGTAAAATCACGAAAGAAGCAGGTAAAAGGCGGCAAAGCTGGTAGGACGACCCTGACCTGCTTACCTTCACTCTTTTATATTATAGAATATATTATCCATTTTTGAAAATGCTTTATATCTACTATTTTAAATTTTTTAATTATAATTATATAGGAGAGTGAGTTGGAGAATGACCAAGGATATATTTGGCATTTTATATCTAGATGGTTCAAGTATTAGTCAATAGTAATATTAACAAAGAACTCCATTAGTCATTTCTTTTCTTTTCTATCTTATGTGTCTACATTTTCTAAGTGGATCCATAATGTGGCTAAAAACATTTTTACTTTCAAATCCCAACTTATTCAACCATATTATTTATGACGTAATATTTTAAATAACTTTAAATTTATAATCTAAATCTCCTTTCATGAAATATTAGATTGTTTATATAGAACTAAAATTATTTTTTTTATTTTTATATAGTAAATGTTGAATTTTTTTCTTCATATATTTATTTTCTTATATTTAAAACTTGCTAAGTAATAATTCTAACTCCACCAAAATTTTCAATACTCCAAGCTTTTAATCTTTAAGTTTTTGACTCAAAAAATACTATTACACATGAACTTGATGGGTTAAAATTTAAAGTTGTTAACCTCTTTAAAGATTTTTTTTCATTATCAAATAATTTTACAAAAAGTATCATTAAATTAGTCGATAGATGTTTTACCAGAAATGAAAAAGAATTACATATGTAATATTCATAGAAGCCTTCAAACGTTTAACTTTTGTATTCACTTATGGATTGTAGGTTTAGTCATAATTGATGTGCATGTCAACTAGCAAAACAGATATTTCAAAGATAAATTATTTTTAAAAAAATTAAAGTACATTAAATGATCAGTGTAAAGAACTTTTACTATATTATATAAATATATTTATACGTAAGCTTTCCTAAAATTTGAGATTTGTAATCTTAAAAATAAGATATACAATACTCAATTCGTTTCTTTTTATTTGCTCCA
Source organism: Capsicum annuum (assembly GCF_002878395.1). Lineage (NCBI taxonomy): Eukaryota > Viridiplantae > Streptophyta > Magnoliopsida > Solanales > Solanaceae > Capsicum > Capsicum annuum. The sequence continues at coordinate 58,997,950 of NC_061111.1, read as the reverse complement.
TTTGGGTTGTGCTTATATTTCTAATATTTGTTTCTTTAATCTTTCAAGAATAGTTTGAACCAAATCTTTCTATTATGCCCTTGTTCAATAAATGTAATCATTATTAATTTGGAAAGAAGTATTAAATTTAATTAGGAGTATATTAGTGAAATTAAGGTGAGTGTCTAACACAAATAGAGCAAATTAAAACGAATGAAGAGAGTACGATATAATAGATAAATTAACTTGCATGTAAAATAACTTTAAACTAACATTAAATACCATATATTTTTTAATCCCTTTAATAAAAAATTTAAATCCACCAATATTAATTTGATTTGTTCTTTATTTTTTTTTATAGATAATTTGCAACTATCAATAATGTATCTTTAGTATTTTTATATAATTACATTATGAAAATGAATGTATGATATATTTAATACGGATAAGAAAAATCTCTTATCTCCTTAATATTAATATGCTATTTACTTTTATTTATATAGTATATTAGGTAAAAAGACCATATTTTAAGAAAATATTGCTCGTAAGATTTTATAAAAAAATGATAATATACTGACACTTATAATTTTAATTTATCCTCTTGTATGATTTTCAAATAAAATTGAAAAATAAAAACATTAAAATTAGTTACTTAATTCAAGAAAATTGTTTGACTTGATGTTAATATAAGCATTGGAGCATATTATATTCTAATTATAACTAGGGCAATTTAAATAAATTGTAAGCTATTATTTGATTTTATAAAAATATAAAAATATAGTTTTCTTAAAGTGTGATCTTTATTATTATTTTTTATTGTATTTATTTAAAAATATTAATTTAATTTTTCTATAAACTAATTAAATACCAGATATATATATAAAATAGTAATATTGGACCCGTAAAATGGGCCCTTCATTATCTAGTTTATTAAAAAAGAAAAGATAAAAATTCACATATAAACAACTTTTAACTCTTACAACTAACCTTCTAGTCTACGTTTCATAATTACATTTTATAGACAAAAATAGTTGGTGGTTAATTGTATATATTGAAGAATTATACAAAAAAGAGAAAAAAATAAACAGTAATCAGAGATAAAAAAGGAAAGTTAAATGTAATCAATTTCCTTAAATTCCTCCAACTTCTCCCCATATTTCTACTTCATAACTAAACATTAAATCTCATTTTTATGGATCTGTCGAAAATGGAGAAAAAAATTTCTTAAGATTTGAAATAAGCAGTAGAAGATATCAATTCATACAATTGATAACAGGTAAAATCTCTATTTAAAAATATGTAAAAGAGAATTCATGAAATACTTTTTTTTGAAAAAAATGTTTTTGAATTCATTCTTGAATTTGTATATGTTTTCTGAATTCGAATAAGTATTATGACTATGAATTCGTTCTGATTATTGAATTTTTATATTTTTGATTACTGTGTGTATAATAAAATCAATTTGAGTTTTTTCTCACAAATCATTAAATATTTGAAAATCTTGTACTTACTAAATTACTTCTGAATCTGAATTTATTTGCAATTAATTATTTGTATTTCTTTGTAGATTATATGCAAAAAATGGTACAATTATCTATTAGCTTTGGGGTGTATGAAACGTTGATAACGAAAATAAACATTATCACTTGGACCCAATTGCAATTGAAGAAAGTGAAATGCATGAACAATTGCTTCAATTAATTGGTAATCAACTTTTTATTGGCTTGATGTAAAAATTAAGTGTAAAGTTGATTTTAGTAGTAAATGAATGGAGATACATAATGGCATGGGTGTGACAGTGTACGTAATGGTACTTAAAGAAGAGAAAGATTTTGAAACTATTCATTATATGTTTCTGGATTTGATAAAGTTATTGAAGATGAAAAATCTAACAAGAAATTTGAAGGCGAGAGGTCTGACTGCGGGTTGAGTTTGGACAACGTTGGAGTTGAAGTTGATGATACAAATGACCAAATTAATGCAGATCCTATTGAACAGATTGAAGCTGTTGATATAAATGGGTAATTTCAAGAAAATTTTTCAGACTCACATAACGAAGTTTTGATTGATCAGGTGTATATGAAGAAATCTATTTTGAAGTCGGTGATGACGCAGTTCGCAATCAAAAATAAATTTCAATTCAATACGATAAAGTCAAATGTAAACGGATAAGTAGAATTTATTTGAAATCGTGTAGGTCAGCGTATTTATATAAGTATATGATTTCGTACATATTTGTATACTTGTATAAGTTTATAGATGTTTGTATATTTGTATATGTAAGTATATTTGCATAAGTTTTTTTGATATTTGTACAATTGTATATGTAATTGTATTTTCATAAGTATGTGATTTCGTACATGTTTGCATAGTTGTATAAATTTATATATGTATGTATATTTGTATATGTATATTTCTATAAGTTTTTTTTTTATGTTTGTACATTTGTATATGTAACTATATTTATATAAATATTTGATTTCGTACGTGTTTATATACTTGTATAAGTTTATAAATATTTATATATTTGTATAGAATATTTGTGTAAGATTTTTTTACTATTGTACAGAATATTTATATATGTAAAAATAATTGATTGAATTTTTTTTTATGTTTGTACATTTGTATATGTAACTATATATATATATATATATATATATATATATATATATATATATATATGTTTTACTATTTTAGAAGTGATGGTTTTGAAATGGCAGTTTAAAGGCATTAGTAGAAAACTTAAGGGCGTAATAGTCTTTAAAGCTTAGTGTAGAATTCGCTTGCTGATAGGAATTGTCCTTAATTCCTTACTTCTTAAATCTTTGTAATACTTCTAAAGAAATATCCATCTTTTTTCTTTTAATTACAGTCATGACCTTAAAAAAAATCATTCTTTTTTTCATTTAATTACAATAATACCTCAAGTGTTATTGAATATGATGGGCTCATACGTATTAAAATGTATAATTAAATTCTAATTTATAGAATATTTCATATATTTTTAAATTTAACTTCTCTCGAAGGTGAATAGTTTTCTCTCGGAGGTGAATAGTTTTCCACTAATTTTTGCATTTAAATTTTTTATAAGTGAAAAAACTGTTCACCTTTGAGAGAAATAATAAGTTATGTAAGTATTAAAAAATAAATAATATTTCATACTTTATCACTTCTAATTAATTATTATAAGTCATTTATGTATTGAAAAATTAATAATATCCAATATGTCATTTTACTATATCACTCATAATTAATTATTATAAGTCATTTATGTATTAAAAAAAGGGTTTAGCATGTCTGCTTTAGTTGCTTCATTCTAACTTATTATACAGGATAATAATATTCATTTGAATATGTGAAAGGTAAATAATGTTCCCACAGTATTTTTCATTTTAATGTGAGGGTATATTTACGACTATTTATATTCAATTTTTCACTCTATTTTTTTCTTTTTATTTGTCATAAGTTCCTTTTTGATAGTCAAATAATATGAATTGTGACCAACATTCTAAGATATATTTTTCATCGTATTGAAATGAGAAAAATTACAACTCTAAGGACTTTTTGCATAGTTTTTGAATATTCAAATTTTAATTAAAAATATTAATTTAATTTAACTTGAAAAATTAGGCAAATTGATTCTTGAAAAACAAAATACAAAATATGATAATTTATATTAATTAATTATAATTAAATATTAAAACAAAATAAATATCATATATCTTTTTTTATTTATCTCTTATGCTAAAAATGTGATTTTCCTTCTTGCTTATTTATTTTAGCAAGTTAAAAGAGACTTTTATTTTATCCTAACATTAAAGTTCCTAATAAAATTTTTCTTACAATTTGTTGCCTGTTTAGATATTTTCTTTTATATTTATTTATTTTACTTTTCTTTTTTAATCTGTTATATATTTAAGAATTTCATAAAAATAATATAAATTATAATACTTAGCAATTAATACGACACAAATTAGATAGAAGGTGTAATATGTATTATTTTAAAATTATGTAAAGACATTATAAATCATAATAATTAATCTAAAAATATTTCAAGTTGGGCCCGTGCTAACACGGGCTATATCCCCCCTAGTATATATATATATATATATATATATATATATACTATTATTTGGGTGACTTATGTATTTATGTAGCTATCCTTTTTATATGAATATAAGTATATAACATGTTACTGTATATGAACCTGATAATATAAATACAAATACACAATTTTTGTATATAATTTCCTTCATACAAATATAAATGATGAACATCACTTATAAAATTTTAAATATGCATTCATCATATATAACTCATATTATTTGATACCAAAACGTTGTATATACATTAAAACAACAGTTGAACTGGTTTTCAACTCAAGTGACATAGCACAACGAAATATTTGCAACTAAACCCATGAATCTCACATGGAGGTGTACTAAGCAAAGCATGTACGCATAAATCTTCTAAGTTGTACAGCTGATAGCTTCTGTTTTAAAGTATAAAAATTCTGTCTCTCCACATAATACGCCATATGTGGGACTTCTTAGGAAGATCAGTAATTGCAAAAATTCTATCCTGTTGAATAAAAAAATACGGATGAGCAGAAAAAAAATAATATACAAATTTATTATATTATGTATATAATGTTTTATCCCTCAACTAGTTATACATATTTACATTTTATATCATTTTTTATATATTAAAATGTATATATGCACATTAAACTCTATATATATGTTATAACACATACTAACTGTATTAATGTATATTCATTATAATGCTAAACTGTGTATATATGTATATACATATTGAAAAAATGTATGATAGAAAATTGTATATATGAATATGCACTCGTACTAATATAGTTTTGTGACTAAACTGTATATATGTATATGCACACTAAACTGAATAAATACTACTCACATCCATCTGTAAACAAGCACATTTTTAGCCCAAAAACATATAAATATTGCATATATATATATATATATATATATATATATATATATATATATATATATATATATATATATAGGGAAAAACACTTTCACTAAGGATAAACACTTCATTCAGTCAAGCATATTCACCATCATCACATTCCATAGTTGAATCACATGGCCTCTAAATAGACTCATCAAGTAAAATTCCAACTAACATGACTATGTTTTGGTGTTAGAGATTTCAATTTGTCAAATTCTTACCATTAAGTGCTTGTCACTTTTCAGTTATGCCCCAACTTTCACAATTCAAGCATACATAATCAACTTGAGGCACATTGTTAACAAAATCACTTATACAACAAAAAATATTTAAAAGATAGGTCGCATCACATTCTAAAAACTGCATATACATATATGCACTCTAAAACGGTATATATGCATATGCATTATTCTGGAAAGGATGTGTTTGGTATGATTGATAATGTTTTCTGATTTTTCTTTGTTTGGTTGTAATGAAATGTTGGGAAAATAGTTTCCACAACAACTCATTTTCCTCAATTTGATGGAAAATGACTTCCCTCATAGGCCAAGAGAAGTCATTTTTCAGAAAATGACAATTGTGACTTATGATCCCCACCTCCACCCCTCTTCGCCACCCTATCAATACTCATATTCATATTTCTCAAAAATTTACATTATTCAAAAATATTTTTCACTATGCTTTGCTTCAATTTTTCACTGTTTGAAATAAAAAATAGTGAAGTCCAAATTTTTTTCACTTTCAATGTTCGTTGAATGTATTGTTATTTTCATATTCATAGAGGAAGACTTACCTATGTTACTTTTGCTAATTGTATATTTCATCTTGTCATCGATGTAACTTGTTTCACGAGGTTGAATAAGCTTGTCGTTCCGTTATATTTCTATTGATTGTAGTATCTTGAGATTGTCCTGACAAAATGTTGAAAAGTGTATCCTATATTTTCTAATTAATAGTTGCTTAAATTTAGTGATTGTAGTATTTTAGTATTTGATATTGATATTATTTGTTATGCTTAAATTATTTCTTACAAATTGTTCAGTTATTAGAGGCACCGATATACTAGTTAACAGTTAGTAGTATTTTCTAAAAAATATTTCTCTACTCACCAACCAAACACCATAAAATATTTTTCGGAAAATATTTTTCACTCACCAACCAAACATGAGAAAATAAGTAGAAAACCAACTTATTTTCCAGGAAAACATTTTTCAAGAAAATGTTTTTCATGGAAAATATTTTCCATCATACCAAACACACCCAAAATGTATACTTGTTTGAATATTTATATACGTATAGTGAAAAACAATGTATACTGAACCACAATTTTGTTTCATCAAAATATAAAACTACCTCGTAATCATTTTCAACTTCATTGCTTCCACCTTTAGATTGAGATAACTTAGAACATTTTACCCTCTTCCCCTTGCTAGAAGGTGCAAAATCCTTTCTCTCATAAATTTATATTTACAGATATGCATAAATTCTATAAATTTCTAAGCTATCTCAATCTAAATTTATGACAGAAAGAATTTTAAAATATAATTTTTTTAAAAAAAATCTAATATAAAAAATACTAAAAGATTACCTCAAATCTTTAATAAATATCCTAAACGAATTTTATGTGATGACAAATCCGCAGAAAAGGTTCTTCAAGTAAAATTAAGGATGATATTTTGTGATATTAGAGTGATTTTGAGAGAAAAATAAGGAGAAAAAAATTTGAAGAAGATCTCTTGAAGAATCGTGTATTCTGATGTTGTCAATGTTGTCGTTTCTTCAATGTAAAATCAAGGATATTAGAGTGATTTGAGAGAAGAATAAGGAGAAAAAAAGTTGAAGAAGACATCTTCAATAATCGTGTGTTTTCATGTTCTAATTGTTGGCATTTTTTGAGCCAATAGAATAGAAAGAGAATAAAAAGAAAATATAAAAAATAAATACATGAGAGAGATTAATATTTGTCTATATTATGTAATTTTTCCAAAAGAAAAAGGTGGAAATATGTTGTCGAATTTTTAGAAATGACTAATTTATGTCATTAGTTAAAGTTTGTTTCATTTATGCCATTATCATTCAAAGTTCGACTCATCTATGTCATTGTTGATATAGAAAAGGTTCATTCGTACTATTATTTTTTAATCGTGATTTTATAAAATTATTTTTATCACGTGATCTCTTATTAGAGGTCCACATCAATGAATTCAATCAACCAATATTATTTAAAATAGTAATTAAAATCATTAAAATAAAACCCGGCCACATCCTACCTAATTAATGGGTCCTTTATTTTAATTGTATGGGTCAGTTTTATTTTAATGGATTCGGTTTAGTTTTGATTTTAAGTAATACTGGATGATTTAGACTTGGTGATTTGGGCTTCTAAAAGTAGGTCACGTGGCAAAGATGATTTTTGTAAATCAAAGTTAAAAAAAATAATGGCATGAATGAACCATTCTGTAACGACAATGGAAAAGATGAACCAAACTTGTTAGGCAGTGACATAAATGAGCCAAACTTTTAAGGAAGGACATATATGAGCTATTTTTAACAGTTCAATGGCATATTAGAGCCTTTTAAAAAAACAGAGGATAAGGGAAGGAAAAATGAGGAGAAGATTAAAATATAGGAAATTGAATCTTCACCAACAAAGTAGAATTTAGGTAGTCAACTAATTGAGCAAATAAAAATTTCCCAAATGATTAGATGTACGTTATTGATATTAAAAATAAAATTATTTTCTTCTAGGCAAAAATTTTTTGTGGCAGCTGAAATTTTAACAGATAAATTCATACACATACTTCAAATTGTTAAAATAAGAGAAAATGTTCTGTTTCCACCCTAAACTATACACAAAATTGCTGAGACACACCCGAATTTAAGGAGGGGCCTATTATCCCCCTGAACTAATTAAATAATGGATCTATTTAAGTTACCCAAGTTATCTGCACCCCTCTACAATTGGTATCAAAGCCTATGTTGTTTAAAGTTACAGAAGTAGTATATATTTAGATTTAATAGCAAATATTGTTTAGATGAATAACGAACAAAAATTAAAAAAAATATAAAGAATTAAAACAAATAATATCTGAAAAACGTAAAGAATTAAAAATAAGGATAGAAGGACTACAGTATAGCATAGTTGTCGAAGTTAGTAAAAACTTAATAAATGCACAAAAGGAAGAAATATCAAATTTAGAATCAATAATAGATAGTCTAAAATATATATATCAACATAACCTATATACATTTAAATAAAATGAATAAAGAAGAATTTATAATGGATAAAAAAAACATATGAAAATCACGAAGGATTAAAAATAAAAATAGTATTCTCTAATTTAGGAAGAAGATATAAGAAAATAGGTAAACGTTTATATTTAATGTTACAAAAATAAGAATTAAAATTAGAAGATAAGTTGGCAGCCATGGTAAAAAAAAAATAAAAAAAAATGAAGAAATAGATAGGAAAAAATAAATAAATAAATAAAATAAAACAACAAACCACAGAAGAAATACGAAAAATAGAAGAAACTAAAAATAATAGGATTGCTGAATTAGAAAAAGAACTACAATACTAAAAGACCTGTATGAAAAAAGACAGAAAGAAAAAGATAAAGAACAAAAATTATTAAACGAGATAAATCAATTTAAAGAAAAATTAGAAACAAAAAATAAAGAATTACAAACCAGTGAATTAGAAATAAATACAATAGATGCTGAAGAAACAAATAATTATGATTCAGAAGGTAGTGAAACATATACAAAAATTCTAGAAAACATAGGAAAACTAAAAATTAATGAAAAACAAGAAGTAATTAATAAATAAAACTTAGAAAATACAAACACAGAAATAAATAATCTTAATAAAGAAGACGATGAAAACATAATATCTAGTACATCAGAAATAAGAAAACCTACATATTATTATAAAGATAAGTTTAAAAAATATAACCTAATAAATGAATATAACAAATGGATACCAAAACAAATAATTAATAAAAATTATAACTTTTTAGATTTAGACTGTGTAATAGACACAAATAAAATAATATAATTATGGGCAGGATACATGTCAAAATAATTATTAGATAATAATATAGATACAACAAATACACCAGAATATATAGAAAGGACATTAATAGGAACAGTAAAATTATGGTTTTTAAACCTAGCCGAAGCAAGTAAAAAAGTATTAAGATCTGATAATAAAACAGAAGGAACATCAACAACTACTAAAATATCAGCAACAGAAATATTGAAAAAATATGAAGTAGCTATAAGAGATGAATTTAGCAGTATAACAACAGAAGAAGAACGAAATAAAGAAAAAGATACGAATAGAAATTTAATGTTAAAATTAGCAATATGTAATAGTGCTATATAGATGAATATACGTGCGCATTTAAAGAAAATTATTATAAAGGAACGTATAATACAGAGGAAAGTAAGGAGATAAGAAAATTATATTTTAATAAATTACTTGAACCATTTAGTTCAAAAATAATAAAGAGTTGGGATGAAGCAAAAATAGTAGATACCCTAGGAGAAAGAATTTTTTTTTACAACAATGGTATAGAAATCTATGTGAAAAATATAGAGAAGAAATAAAAATGGAAAAAACATTAATAAGAAATTTAGCATATTGCAAAGATAAAATAGCACCTCAATTTGAATGTGAAGAAAGATATTATAAGAAAAGAAAAAGACATAAGAAATATAAGAAATACAAAAAATCAAAATATAAATATAAGAAACCAAGAAAAAGATATTATGTAAAAAATTATAAACATAAAAGACCATATAAAAAAAAGAGATCTATAAAAGAATATACTTGTTATAATTGTGGAAAACTAGGACATTTAGCTAGAGATTATAAAATGCCTAAAAACCCAAAAAGGAAATAAATATCAGAAATAAAAATAGAAAATACAGAATATATTTAGATAGATTATATAGATTATGAATTAGAAAGTGAAGATAGTATATATGAAATTTCGGAGAATGAAACAGATAATGAAATAGATAGTGATTTAGATGAATCAAATGACTGAAGAAGATATAAAACTGAACCAAATAACTGAAGAAGATATAAAAATAATAACAAAGGAAGAATATTTAAATGAAGAAGGAATTGATCAAAAAATAATATTTGATAATAGTATATTTGATGAAATCAAAAGAAAGAGTTAGACCTAAGTGTAGAAAAAATATTCAAAATACCAACAATAAAAAATATATTTAGTAGAAAAAAGGAAAAATAATACGTAGTAAGCCAAAAGGAACATGTAATAGACTGTAGATATGCAAAAGGTAGAGCTAGTATACCACTAGTAACAAAAAGAATAATTAATAAAGAAATAAATGATATAAAAAGTAAAGACCCGATTAAATATGTACACCTTGGAGGAACAAAGATATTGATAAAAGCATGTTTTAGAGAAGGAATAGATACACCAATATAATTATATTTAGCAGATGATAGAATTATAAAACCTATAGAAAAAAGTATAATAATTGACTTAAAAGGAAATTTAATATACTAAAAATTTAAATTTATAATAAATCCGAATTATTCAGTAGCAATAACAGATAAAAATATAGGTAAATCATTAGTATTATATTGGAAAATATCAGGAATAGAACTAACACTAGGAAGTAAAATATTTACAGCAAGATGTAAAAATCTATACGTATTAACAACAAAGCATAAAATAACGGGAAAAAAATAAAATTAATAAAATACAAATAGAAAGTCCTTTCGAACAATTTGTAAAAACAATTGATAATAATGATTATAGTTACAAAGACATAGATATAGAAGAAGATTTAGAAATAATAAATGATAGAATAAGTACAACAAAAATAATAGCTCATGAAAAAACAGAATCATCAAGCTCATAAAAAAGAACAAGTTATGAATCAACTTCAATAGTTAATTTAAAGCAATATTATATAACAGGAAAAATAAATGAAAAAAAATATTTAATACTCTTAAACACGGGACAAGAAAAAAATTATATAGCAAAATATCTAGTAAAAAGTGAAGAAATAAAATCTAATAGTAATATATGCCCAGATCTACCAAGGAGTCTAATAAACATTAAAGATATAGCAGAAAAATAATAATAATAGGAGTCAGAAAAATAAAAATAGAATTTGAAATAAAGGAAGAAATGCAAAAATCAGACATAATATTAGGAATAAAATGGTTAGAACAAGTAAAACCATACAATATAGAACATATACAATTATCTATAACATATAATAAAGAAAAATTATTAATAAAAAGAGATTTGACATGATATGAAAATATATGTACTTGTAAAAATAATAGTAGAAGGATATTATAATAGGTATTATACACCTATGATAGATACAGGAGCAGAAGCAAACTTATGTAGATACAACTGTTTACCAGAAAGTAAATGGGATAAATTAAAAACGCCAATAGTAGTCAAAGGATTTAATAATGAAGGAAGTTTAATATAAAGCTAAAAATGTAAAAATACAGATATGGAATAAAATAATAACAATAGAAGAAATCTATAATTATGAACTAACATCAAAAGATATGCTTTTAGGAATGCCATTTTTATATAAATTATACCCACATTTAATAACTAAAACAGATTGGTGGTTTACAACACCATGTAAATAAAAAGTAAGAGCAAAAAGAGTTATAAATAAAATTAGAAAGAAAACTGATTAGATAAAAGAAAGTGAAAAAAACACACAAAAAGTAGAAAATGTAAAAAAATACAAAAGACACAATAGAACTAGTCGTATTTTCGATAAATAAAAAAGAAATGACTATATTTTCAGTAGATAAAGTAGAAATAATAAAGAAAAGATTAAAACAATTATACAGTGAAGATCCATTAAAAGGATGGGAAAAACATAAAAGTACTGTAAAAATTGAGCTAATAGATAAAAATAGCATAATAACCCAGAAACCATTAACATATAACTTTGATGATTTAAAAGAATTTAAAATGCATATAGATGAATTATTAGAAAAATAATATATACAAAAAAGTAATAGTAAACACAATAGTCCAGCATTTATAGTAAATAAACATAGTGAACAAAAAAGAGGAAAAAGTAGAATGGTCATTGATTATACGAACCTAAATGCAAAAACTATGACATATAATTATCCAATACCAAATAAAATATTAAAATAGGACAAATACAAGGATATAATTACTTTAGTAAATTTGATTGTAAATAAAGATTTTACCATTTAAAGTTGGAAAAAGAATCTAAAAAATTAACTGCATTTACAGTACCACAAGGATTTTACGAATGGAATGTGCTACCATTTGGATACAAAAATGCACCAGGTAGATATCCACACTTTATGGATAGTTACTTTAAACAATTACCTAATTGTATAGTATACATAGATGATATACTACTATATACAAAAACTAAAGAGGAACATTTAAAATTATTAGAACAATTTATAGATATAATAGAAAAATCGGGAATAAGTTTAAGTTAAAAAAAGCCGAAATTATGAAAAATCAAATAGAGTTTTTAAGAATACAAATAGATAAAAGTGGAGTAAAAATGCAACAACATATAGTACAAAAAATAATAAATTCAAAAGAAGAATTAGATACAAAAAAGAAATTACAATCATTTTTAGGATTAATAAACCAAGTAAGAGAATATATACCAAAATTAGCAGAAAACCTAAAGCCATTACAGAAAAAATTTAAAAAGGATATAGAATATAATTACAACAAAGAAGATAAAAAAACAAGTTCAGAAAATAAAAATACTTTGTAAAGAGTTACCAAAATTACAATCCAGACGAAAATAAAAAATGTATATATATAGTAGAAGCAGATGCTAATGAATATAGTTATGGAGGAGTACTTAAATATATATATGAAGAATAAAAATTAGAACATCATTGTAGATACTATTCAGGTACGTTTAATGAAACAGAAATAAAATGGAAAATAAATAGAAAAGAATTATGTTCATTATATAAATGTTTATTAGCATTTGAGCCATATATTGTATATAACAAGTTTATTGTACGAACAGATAATACACAAGTACGCTGGTGGTTAACAAAGAAATTACAAAATTCAGTTACAACGAAAGAGATTCGGAGACTAGTATTAAATATATTAAATTTTACATTTACAATTGAAGTAATTAGTACTAGCAAAAATGTTATTATAGATTACATATCAAGACAAATCTACACAGACTGATATAATAGAAGATGATGCTTTAGAAAAAATACTCAAAACCCTAACTACGCTTTCAATGAAAGTGGACAGTATGGGTAATGAAATAGAAAATCTAAAAACTAATGAAGTTAAACTTAAGTCTAAAGCTATGAATCAGCTAAATCAGCAATGTGCAGAGCTATGTCGATCGGAAGACATCAAAATTCCAGAGCTAAAAGGAGACGTTGGTATACTCCATAAAACCCATAACGTTTATCAATCTACAATTACAGGTACAAGCAGAGGAGTTAGTGGACAAAGATATCAGAACATGAACATGAATAAGATATTTGAAAAACCATTTATACCAAAAACACAAAAAGACCCCTTGTTCATACCCTCACAAATTACCACATATCGAGAAAGTTTGAACCAAGATAAAAAAGCCTATAACCACATAACCCGAGCATACATAGAAAATATCCACAAAATACAGACTTATCTAACCCTTAAGCCTAGAGCCACAGATATCCAAGAACCAAACACAAACTATATAACCCAAAAATTACAAGGTTACAACAAGTTAATCGTACTACCGAAAACCAATTCAAGCTTAGTTAAAACTTGTTTTAGTTATGGATTATTAAATACCGTATATACCCATGAAGGAAATGAACTAACAGATATACCAGGATTATATAGAGCATTCGCCACTTATAAAAGAATAACCAAAGGGAATCTATTTTTTATAAAGTTTTATACTGCACCAGCAGAGATATTATATGACAAGATCAAACCAGTTATACAAATTGTAAAAGTAGGATTAACCAGAGATATGATTATACCGGAAGAGATTGTTCAGCAGCCAGAGATACCTAAAATTGAGATACTTGATTTTTATGCAAATAAACGACTTATTGGAATATCTACAATTGTTCAAGAATTAGCAAATAATTATATCAATGGAAACCCTATATGGAGCTATTATTCAAGAGATCATCAAATGATTTATTCAAATTCAAGAGAACTACGACAAACAGATAAGGAAGATGCTAGACAATGGATTATAACATTACTTAACCCAGAGAAACAACCAACTGCAAGAGCAATTAGGAAGGGATTTATTTCAGAAGAATTATTAATAAGATATTGCAAAATGATAGGACACAAATATCCAGACCATCTATGCTCAAGATGTAATGGAGAAGATAATATTATTTCGGAAGTCCAGCTAGAATAAAAGAAAAAATCAACCAAGAAGATAAGGACGCCAGCCAGATGATAAAAATCAACAGAGCAATAATGGAAGAGAAAGAAGATAAGATAGAAGGCAAAATATGAATAGTATTCTTTACTTTACGTAAAGATATTGTATAGCTTTATTAGGTTAGAATTTTTTGGCAAGTGACATTATTAAAGTTTTGTCTTTTTATACTTTAAGTCTAGTCTAGTCCTTTTCTACTTTTTGAAAAGGAAGACTTTTTTTTGTAAAAAGTAGGAATAGTATAGTTTACATGTAAAACTTGTAAAGTAGGAATAGCTTTTTTTCCTCCTATAAATATGTAAGCCATCCGGCTAAGTTAAAGGCAAAACTTTCATGTGTTGAAAGCAAGCCTTCCCTCTTGTACACAAAATACTTTTTGAATATTTAATAAAAAATAAATATATTTCTAAGGAAAAGCTATGGATAAACAAAGCCCAGAATTATCAAACCTACCAGAACAGGTATATTTATTTACGATTATGAATAGCTAAATTCATAAATTCCTGACAATTATGATATGATAAAATAAGTTCATGTTAGTTACTTTATCGTAGAATTATTCGAAGAATAGCATGTTAAGAAGTTTGTTAGCAAAGTGGAAAAGGAGGAAAATCCCTAAGAACTATGCCATCCTAAAGGTGAAACCGGTGAGGCAAGAAAGCCGTGATATGGGAGTAGTCAGAGTAGAGGCGCTGTTTAAGGGAAAAGTATCCAGATTACCATGCTAATAGTGACCGAAGAACATGTTATTTAAGAATAATCTAGCATATAGTAATCTAAAATGATCATATTTTATTATGTGTATGATTGAAGGAAATATTTTGAAGTAGCATCATATGAAAAATGAATACTTATTTATCTGACGAAATGGTAGATAAATTTAAAATACTTGTTTTGTATGTACTTAAGGATATAGAAAATATAGATATAAGAAAAATCATATGGGAAAAAATATTTGGTAAATATTTTATGACTAGAATAAATTATATACCACTCCTACCTACCTACTCTTACAAATATCTACATGCCAAACCTACACATCAACCATGATAAATTACGTATATTTAGAATATTGGAAAATGGATATGAAAAATATACAATTAATAGAAAGACTAATGAAAACAAATCTAGAAAAATATATGAGAACTAAAGATACAAAATATATAGAACTCCTTAATGAAAATATACAAGAATTATTAAGATTAAAACTAACAACCAGTAAATATTATGATAAAGCATTTAATAAATCATAAATTACTAAAATCAAATTTCAAGTTATCCAAGTTATTCGTAGAAACCTAAGCATCATATGAACAATATAACAAGCTATATATCTGATGAAATTAAGATACTTGTTTTATATATCATTAAAGACTTAGAAATAGAAGACATAAAGAAAATAATACGGAAAAAAATATTTCATGAAGAATCATTAAGTCTAGAATGGTTAGAAGATACACATGATCTTAGCTTATATTATTCAGATAGTTATTACTCAGATAATAATAGTCATTATTCAGATGGATATTATACAAATTAAAAATATTAGAATATATTAAAAGAGTTAGAGAAAAACAAACTTGGCTATACGAAGAAATTAATTTTAGAAACCAGCTTAGAAAAGTAAGAAAACAATTAAAAGAAAGATTAATTTGGATAGATAAAACCATGAAACAACTAGAATTAAAAGACAGTTTAGAATATGATTTAGACATAGAATTATTCATAGAAGAAAAAGATAGGATAATTAACAAAATAGATAACCTAGAATTTAATATCAGATATAGTACAATTAGAATAAATTATTACAAAGAAATTTGCAGTATTACAACTACTTTAGGATAAAATGATAAACTATGAATATTTAAAATATTGGAGTCAAGATAATACTTATGAAAGAGAATTTAATTGAATATTTTAGAACAAAGAAAAAATGGTCTATTACCTCCCAACCTTTAGTCGAAATCCCAACTACACACTCAACCTTTAAAGGTGACGTAAACCCCCCTGAACTATTTTAAAATGAAATTATTACCCCTCCCAATGCTGACATGGCAAGAGAGTGTGTTTCACTCTCTTTTAAAGAGAGTGAGAATGAAAATAATTTATTAAAAATTTATTTTTAATATTTTTTAAATAAATATATATAATTTTAACTCTTCTTCTTCTTCTTCTTCTTCTTCTTCTTCAATTTCTTCTTCAATTCTTCTTCTTCTTCTTCTTCTTCTTCTTCTTCTTCTTCTTCTTCTTCAATGGCATCCAACATCTCATCAATGACATTTCTTCTTCAATGGCATCCAAGAACTCGAATTACGTGAGACTGTTGAATCAATTTAGATTGGGAATTCGAATTAATTTCTGTGTTAGAATCATTCCTTGGCTATCCAAAAATTGATTGACGTTGAGAATATTGAAATTCATCAGAAAAAATAAAGTTGCCGAAATTTTGAATTTTTTGGCGCCGTCACTGTCCAACGACGTTTCACCATTGAAACTGCACTATTAAAGGCGGTGCATTTTGTGAAAATCAAATATTTTTTTGGACTTTAATTGTTGATTTCAAAATCAAATCAACAATTAATATCCGAAAAATATTTGATTTTGATAAGATTACTTATTGTGTGAATTCCATATGATTCATTATGCTATTGAAGAAGAAGAAGAAGAAGAAGAAGGCATATGACATGGCATATGACGTGGAATTAAATTTTTATAGTAAAAAAAAGTAATATGACATGGAATTGCGTGACATAACACGTGGCAGCGCATGCATCACACCCACATTTCAAATGACTGGTTGTCAGTTTTCGGGGGAAGGGGGTAATAATTTCACTTTAAAATAGTTCGGGGGGGGGGGGGGGGGTGAATTTAATTTTAAAAAATTTCAAGGGGGAAAGGTTACCTTTAAAAGTTGGGTGTGTAGTTGGGATTTCAACGAGAGGGGGGGGGGGGGGGGTAATAGACCATTTTCTCTAGAACAAAAGATATAGAATATTTAGAATACCTTCAAAATAATATACAAGAATTACAAAGACTAAGAGAAAAAATTAAAGAATATTACAGTAAACATTTAATCAAATACCATTTAATCACCCCCAACATATGAACATCAATAAAACTAAAAAAAATAAATTAAAAATAAAAATGTTTAGAAATGTTAAGAAACATCCACGCACAAATAAAAATAGATCCATTAGAGTTATAATAGATCTATTTAAGTTATCCGCAGTACCTACGTGGCACATACATGTGCCTACGTGGACCTTCAGTGCGTTAATTCACTCATGTGCCATGTATGTGCCACGTAGACACTAAGGTTGCCAAAAATATAGTTTTAATTAGTCCAGGGGTAATAGGACCCTCCTAACGTTTGGACGTGTCTCAGCAATTTCGTGTATAGTTCAGGGTGGAAACAGAGCATTTTCCCCTAAAATAATATTACATGAATTTGTTAAATTTGTTGTTATTTTGGCAAATTGATAATTGAAGTTTGTTATTTATTACGTTGAACTTACGCTTCAAATTTGAGATTATTAATAGTAAACTTGGGTGTGGAAATTTGAAAACATAATATTATCATTTTCTTGGCAAAAATTTCAGACGCACACGCCTTAAAATTTAGCCAATTTTAATATGTGCCACGTATGATTGAAGTTGATCAAACTTTCTTAAGAAAAGAAAATGGTGTTAAATTAGTTTATTACATTTATTGAACAAATTGATGATTAAAATTTGCTTATGTTTCAAATTTTAGTGTTAATTTATCAACATTCGAAGAGCAAATTAAATGTTTTGGCAAAATAAATTCAGACTCAAATAGTTGAAAATTAACACTTAATCTACTCCAAATAAATTTGAATTATAAGTTCTATATATCCTAATGAACACACCTCAATTTGTCAAAACTCAAAACAACAACAAATATTCTAACAACCTCATTTAATACCATTTTTTTTTAATGTATGTGTGAGTTTTAGTCATAAACGACTGAGACACATCTTAAAATTAGCTAAAGTTTCAAGCTTACACATCTGAATAATTTCAAGAAAATAAAATTTTTATTTTTTAAAATTTCAAAAATCAAATCTACTTCAAATAAGAATAAACCTCAATCATCACTTTTTCAAATAAAAATAAATCTAGCAAACTCATTTAGCAGTCTTTAATTTTTTTTCCATTTTGTACTCAATCATATATGACTAAAACATATGATAAAATTATAATAAAGTTTCAAGGATGTGCATCTAAATGAAAAGCAGAAATAAACGGAAAAAACATGCGCTGTCTGAGAATCTCATGACAATACTGGATATTTCATGCCAAAAAAAAAAAATCTTATGACAGGTATTACTTAAATGAAACAACAAAAATAAGACATCGTAACAACCATCATAATGGATTTCTTAGAGTTTTGTGTATTTTGACTATTTTTTCCTCCCCGATGTTGCCTTATAGCATTTCTGTGTCGTGAAAATGGGTAGCACGGTTCCCGAAGTGTCCGGGAGAGTTTAATGCACGTTTTTGATTTCTAGAGCTTTTAAGTTGCTACAGTTAACTTTGGTCAATATTCGGCGATGCGAATGTGCGCCAAATAAACTCCGGAATGTCGATTTTGGATTAGTAGTGTGGTTGGTTCGGATTCTGAGGCTTTCGACTTGATTTGAGTCTTTAGATGAGAAGTTGGACTTAAGTTACTTCGAGTTGATTTCGGAAGTAACCTATTGATAACTACCTCAGACGGTTATTAACCTGGTGGCATAGTTGGAATGTGTTTGCGGGGTTCCTAATGTATTTCGACGGTCCATTGAGTGAGTTTTGGAGTTTACAATTTTGTTTTTGGTTGGTTCCTTATCCATTTCGCAGGCGGGGGCACCACCACGTGCGCACTGAAGAAAATAATTAGTTCATCGTGTACGCAGTCCTATGGGTGCATGCACATAGAAGAAAATACCCCTGGATAGATTAAAACTCTCATTTTGATTCAAAATCTTATTTTTATCATTTTTGAGAGCTAGGAAGCTTAGTTTTAGGTGATTCCCGATGCAATTATCTCGTATAATTATTGGGTATGTGATTCTACCTTTATTTTGTTAATTGTTCAAGATTATTCATTTCATTTTCCCTGTTTTTCATTCATAAAATTGAGATTTGAAACCCAAGTATGAAGTCAAAAGTTCTTCATTTTAGGACTGTATGGGATGGATTTTCATTAATTTATGAAATTTAAGGTACTTGTATTAGAGTAACTAATTTTGATAATAAGTTATCGAAATTTCTCATTTTAAACTGCGTTTGATGATAAAGAATTGGGGTTTTACTGGTAAAGTGAAATATTAATATTTTGCTAAGTTCAAAGTAGATTTCTACTCTATTTTTCGATGGGATTTTAGATTCCTAACTCAGAAAGATTGCAATTAAATAATTCTAGTTAGATAAGGGAAGATTTTTAGGTGTTTATTTTTTACTATCCTGGTGAATAGCTTTTCTTGCTTGGGAAGACTTATGTTATGTTGAAACATTCCTTGGTTAGACTTGAAGGAAATTTAACTCATAATGACATGTATTTTTGATTTGGAAGGTTATGGGTTCATCTTCCAGGATCTGGACTTGTGTTCAGAGCGGCGAGTTTACTTGGGTTTGATTCAGATTATGATGGTACTAATTCGTATTTTGAATGGGTTGTTATTGGTCAGTAATGAAAATTGTTAAAAGAGGTTGAGGTTAGAATTCTAGGTTTTTGTGTAAATCTACATTGTGGTAATGAATTATGTTCTAGTATAGATTAGAAAGGTAAGAAAGATTACATATGTCAGTTTTAGAGGACTTGAAAGAACTTGTAATAGGAAATTTTGAGGTAATCATAATTATGTTATAGGAGCGACTAGGAAATTTGAAGTCCTGACAACATGGTTTGTTAGTGACTTATTAAGGAATTAGTGGTGACTTTCCTAAGGTTTGATTTTTATTTGGGATGACAATTATCGATACGTAGTAACCTTGCATGTCTACTCTGGGGTGAATTGTTCATTGTGATGGTAGGTTGGTTATGTGTGTGCTTTCAAAAAGGTATTTCAGAGCTATTTAGATTATTAAGGATTTTGGGTTAATTTTTATTTAATTGGTTGTTGAAGGACTGCACTGTCTATCAGAGTGAGTTGCATAAGAGTAGGTGATGTGTAAACAATATGTGTTGTGGTATGAAAAGTGTTGTGGTTATTCCCTACTTTATCCAAGGATTGAGCATGAGAATATGACTATTTAAGTAGTAATCCAGGTATGATATTTGAGAAATTGTGTGGGATTGATATAATTTATGGTATCATTCTTTGTGTGATTCAGTAAGAAAATGTGTAAAGTGGGCTATAGAATAGAGGAAAGTTCTTTTGAGATAAAAAGAGACATGGTGAAGATTGATAATTTGGTTCCAAGGGGTTATTTCTCATTCTGTTGGGATAGTAATGGCATTACTGTTGTGGTACGTTAGTGACTAGTGGTGTCGATGACGGATTCAAATAAACTAGGTATGTTCAGAACCTCTATCACAATCAACTCAGTTATTGGGTATAGAGACACTTCAAAAATAAAGAAAATCAGATACATTGAGCAATTTTATTTTGGATACTAAAGTTGTGCCCTTAGAGCTAAAATGTGAAGAGATTTTGATTACCATAGTGAAACTAGTGTTATTTCAGACCTGACTCTAGTTGAGAGTGCTTTTATGATGTCTGTAGTGGTATTTTTTTGGTTACTTATCAGTTTTTATACCTTACTTGCCTTTACATTCAATGACGAACGTGCGTTTTACTGGTGGATAATTTTAATACCCCAAAACTTTTGCACGCTTATAGTGGTTTTCTTATGCGATTAGGATCATAAAATGAGGTCATTTGACACATAAAAAGGTTAAAAAATGTTTGGGATCAGTTTTGGATCCTAAGAGGACATTATGGATTGAGAAATAGGACTGTGCGCCGCATACATGAGCCTCCGCCCTGAGCTCAACACCACCTAAATAGTTTTAATTTCAACCAATCTATAGTTGACAATCAAAGTCGTGTAACTAACACTTGGACGGATATCATTAATCGTGCTAACCTTGGTATGGAAGTTCTACACCACCTGTGTCCGCGTTCCTGAAGGCATCCCTATTTTTCATGAGAATTCACGGCATGTCAAGCCCTGGTAAGGTTTTTCACTTTGCATCAAATTAAACCACATACTCCACCGCTTGTGTAGACCCTCGTCAATTCCTTTGTGTTTCCTTCGTAGAGAAATTTCTAGATGGCCACTATTAAGCCTACGCGGGGAACAACTAGGTATTGCGTGATAGGCTTCATAGGGCATAATAGTGTGTTATGCGATGGGGTACAGGCACACCTCCTTCCCACACATAAAAGTTTTGCTCGTCCTTTTAAAAATTAAGGGTAATCTCATCCTTAAACTTAACCTCACCAAACCTGTTTTTAACTTTAAATATATCTTTAAAACACTTCAAAATTTTCTACAACTTTCATTCCCTTTCCCTAAAATTTAGAAGCATAAAAAGAAGGTTTTCTCAAATTCCAAGGCTTCCAAAGATCTGGATTCAAGAATCTCTCCAAAGAATTCTCTAGTTTCAGGTATGGGGTGAATCAATAAGGATTTCCTTCCTTCATTGAGCCCCTAAAATCCAGTTTTTAAATTAGAAAATTCTTAATTTCAAGTTTAGGGTTAATACTAAAATGACCATCGTGTTGTAAATCAGAAATTTCTATATTTTAAAAAATTTACCCTTTCCCATGGTTGCTTTATATCTTTTATGAGTTGTGTGGATGGTTGAAATGATTTTCATTGCATTCAGGAGTGTATCAAATGAATTTGTGGTTTTGAACACACTTAAATGGGGCTAGTTTGACTTTGGTTAATATTTTATTAGCCTCAGATAATGATTCTGTCAGTTTTATTAACTTTGAAATTTTGATTTATTGTATTAGTATTGAGGTTGGTTCGGGTTTGAAACCTTTGTTTTGCATTTTTATCTCCCTTTTGGAAACTAGTTAAAATTGTCTTAAAAGGGATCCCGAGGATATAATTGTTGAAAATGATCCTTTTTCATAAATCTGATGTTAACATTGAGTCTGGACCATCAAAATTAGACTATTAGCATTATTGGTTTACTTTTGTGAGATCTCGAATGAATTTCGAGGGTCCATTAAGGGAGATTTAAATTAAGTGTGTTGTTGATGTTGTTATTTATGGTACGACTACTAGTCCTTCTTTGCGATCACATGACCCTAGCCAATTTTATGGAGAAATAAAATGTTGAGCATCACAAATGCGATGGTAGAACCCCATTCACAAAAGGTTTAGTAGGTCCAATTTTGGTCAGCCTTCATCGTATTGCGAAGGATTGACCGCAAATATGGGACTCGGGTTGGGTTGACCTTTCCATTCTCAGCAACTGGATCATGTTCAAGAAGGGTAATTTCTACCTAAATAGAATGTAATTCCCAATCTCGATCCGAAAACTCATTTCTCTATTTTTGGACTTCTAGAGCTCGAATTAAGTTGATTTCAAAAGGTTTTGCGAGATTTTATTTGTGGGTAAGTTTGTAAATTTTAACCCCACCATTTCCCATTTATTTCATCTTCATAACAACTTCAAATCCTTGTTTCTAAATGTGATTTTGGGGAGATTTATCTGATAAAGTGTAAATTGGGTTTTCTTCTCTTTGATGTCTAATTTCTACTTATTTTAATGTGGGAATTCAATAATAGACTCCTATTGATATGGGGAACATTAATATTAAATAAAATCTCAATTTTATCATTATATTTTTTAAAATAATTTTCAAAGCAAATTTTAGACCTAGAAAAATATAGTCGATATGGGCATCGATTGACTCATTTGATGTTGATTTAAGAGAGTTGACTTTTCGGTTGATTCTTTGGATTGTGCTTCGGCTTGTGAATATTCTTTTAAGGCAATTTGAAATGTACCTTGACTTTTTAAAGGTGTTTATGTGTTGTATACTTGTTTGTTGGTATTTTGTGATTCACTTAGAATTGGGGTTCCAGCTTAGGTGAATTGAAGAGCATCTCTCTGGATACCAGGTTTCCCGCTTAGGTATTTTGTGATTCACTTAGGATTAGGGTACCACATAGGTGAATTAAAGAAGGATGTGGCTGATTTTATGGCCAAATGTATGGTTTGCCAACAAGTAAAGGTTGAGCACATGAGGCCTGAAGACTTGTATCAAGAAATTGAATTATCAAAATGGAGATGGGAAATAATAAACATGGATTTCTTTACTAGTCTCCTCGATCTCGGAATCAATATGATTCGGTTTGGGTCATCATGGATAGGATGACAAAGTCAGCTCACTTTTTGCTAGTGAGGACTAACTTTTTGATTGAGGATTATGTGAGGTTATATCTTCATAAGATTGTGAAGATGCATGGGGTACCTATTTCTATTATTTCTAATCGTGGTGTGCAATTTTTATCTCACTTTTGTGGTTGTTTCAAAAAGGGGTGGGAACTAAGGTTTGTTTGAGTACTGCTTTTCACCCGCAAACAATGGGCAAGCAGAAAGGACTATTCAGATGTTGGAGGATATGTTTCGTGCGTGCGTGGTTGACTATGGTGGTAATTGGGTTGAGAATCTACCTCTTGTAGAGTTTACTTACAATAATAACTATCACTCTAGCATTGGGATGACCCCTTTTGAGGTATTGTATGGTAGGAGGTGTAGATCTCTTATTGGGTGGTTTGAGGTCGGCGAGGTGGGGATGTTTGGCTCGAATTTGGTTCACCAAGCTATGAAAAAGGTGAAGGTGATTTGAGATAGACTTAAGGCTTCCCAAAGTCACCAAAAGTCCTATACGGAAGTGATGTGTAGGGACTTGGAGTTTGAGGTTGGGTATAGAGTGTTCCTAAAGGTATCTCCCATGAAAGGAGTATTGCGGTTTGGGAAGAAGGAGAAGCTCAGTCCATGGTATATGGGTCCTTATTTGGTTTTGTGAAGGGTTGGTAAGGTTGCATATGAGTTGAATTTGCCTTCTAGTTTTAACTCCATTCATCTATATTTCATCTCTATCTTGAGAAGGTGTATAGGTTATCCTTCATCGGTTATTTCTTTGGCTGGATTGGCTATCTCAAATTTTCTGTCTTATGAAGAGATCCCAGTTGAGATCTTGGATCGGCAGGTTCATCGGTTGTGGACCAAGGATGTAGCTTCAGTTAAGGTTCTATAAAGGAACCATAAGGTTGAAGAAGCTTCTTGGGAGGCGGAAGAGGACATGAAGTCCAAATATCTATTCCTGTTTTCTACTCTTGGGATTTGTGCAAAAGGTATATGTTCTTTATCATACTTTTTTTTCAAACTTTGTATAAGGAAAGATTGATTTTCTTACATCTTTGTTTTCTAACTTAGTTAAAGGATAGAGTCAAAGTGTTGGGGTATAAATCATGCTTGTACTTCTTTATTCCATTATTTGGGGCCGAATGATTCAAGTGCAGGAGAATTAAAACACCCTGGGTTTTGATCCTTAGAAATTTCCTAAGGTTTTGGTTTTTGGTTATCATATGACTAGGTGGTACTAGTCATATGATCGAGTACGATTTGGTGGGTCCTGGTCATATGTTAATCAGTGTAGGTTGGTTTCTGTCCAAGGTACAAATGGATCATACTAGTCGTATGTTAGGGTACTAATAGTATGATGCCAATCGTATGTTGTCCTATGTCTAACCTAGAAGAGTCTATTCTACCTAAGGTGTGGATGTAGGGTACTAGTCGTATGGTTGGGTACGAATTGGCCTTAGTAGTCGTATGTTGTACAGTGTTGGGGGTGTAAGGTAAGGCCTAGGGTATGAGATAAGGGCACCACTCATACCCTAGGGTATATTTTTGGGGAGTCGTACCCTTCTGTGGGAGTTTTTATAGTTTAAGTAGGAGGTAATCTGGACATTTTTCCTTTTAACCTCTTAAGGCCCCACGACTTATAACACTCTTGGGACATCATTTACCCTGTTATTCTAGTCTAAAACACTTAGAAACCCTCTCAAATTCTCTCAAGGCTCTTAGGTCAAGAAAGGCCAGAGTTTCTTCAATAAGGTAAATTTGGGGCTTACAAGGGTAGTTTCTCTCTGTCATCTTCATAATCTAAGGTATGTTACTCCTCCCTCATTGTTAGTTCCAACTAAAGGCATATTTTATGTATGGTTTTCATGGCATAATTGTGGTATGGTTTTGGGTTTGAATATATTCTTAGGGTTTTGGTTATAAATGGTTTGGTCATGGTTTTTCCATGTTTTAATTATGGTTTTCATATTTTAATAGTGGTTTGAACATATGGTTGCATGGGAATGGTTAATTGGTACTTGGTTTTTGTTTTGAAAACTATATGCCTCAACATGTTTGATAAAATGCCTATGAGAATATTTTTACTATATTGTTGAACTTTCATGGTAAACTTTGCATGGTATAAAATGGTAATGGAACCCTAACTGGTTTGGATGGTCTTTAAGGGTTAAATGGTAAGGTCTTGGTAGTCATGGTTATGGACTAATTGAATACACTTGTGGGGTACATGGGAATTTCCTAAGCAAACTTAATAATGATCATCTTGTGGGGTACATGGGAATCCCCCAAGCAACTTAATAATGTAATCTATGGGTACATGTGAATCCCTTCTTTAAAGAGGATGGTTAAGGATATTACTTACAAGCTATGGTCGGTATGACGATACCACTGCTTATAGCTTGGTTAATAATAAATAGAATTGGTGGTTTGGTTGTGTGCTAATGATTTTAATTGAGAATAATGGTGGGGTGTGATAGCTAACCGTAAAGGTGTGAGTCCAATGGACGGACACAAGAAACTCATATTTGCCAACATGAAGATTGATCACGGTGACCATATATATAATACTTATGGGGTACATGGGAATCCCCTAAGTTACACTTGTATATATGTATCATGGAGACCAAAGGGTACACAGGAATCCCCTACTCCTATCGCATCTTCAGTTTATACGGCTACACATATCAGGGCCTGTTTAGGGGGTAACATTGGACCCATATAGCCCATGGGTGATTCTAGGACAGTTAAGCTACACATACCCAGATTAATGGTTTTAAGGCATGCTAAAACTGATTCCCTCCCCCGGCATGGATATATATATATGTATGGTTGTATATGCATATGGTTGTTTACGTGGTTTTATAGGTTGGTATTATTTTATCCTTATCTTGAGTGAATGCTAGCGTTCACTCGCTTACCCATCTTCGGGCACTGTATCCCCACATGATGTAGGAATCCGCCATTCTACTCCTCCTGCTTAGTGATCGGATTTGAGATTAGCTTATGTTTGCTTGAAGTGATAAACTTTCATATTCTGAAAGGCTCCATTTCATGTCATGGATATCCTTACATATATTTGTCATTTTATAGACTATGGTTTTGACTATGGTCGGGGGCATGTCCCAATCAGATATTGTTTTGCTTTTGGTTAGAGGCTTTGTAGGACTACTATGGGTCTGTATGGGCGGTGTCGGTAATGGGGTCAGCCTTGGCATTGACATTGGTATTTGGGTTGACATTGGTGGACGATATTTGATTTATGATTATTCCATTTTGTTTTGGATTATATATAAACACATTGGGTTATTATTTTGGTTTGGTTGGTTTTTGAATGGATTGACTTTGTTGGGTTGGTTTCGGAAGTAGACTTATCCCAAAGTCAGTATATCTACAAATACGCTATCTTGTTATATGTTCAAAATTCATCTAACTCAGGGTATGTATTTGGAGGTTGGGTTAGGTATTGAGATTGGTCCCCGATCATGGTTGGACTTGGGATGCCCATCACGATAAGGACCCACAAAGCCATGTTGAGTAGAGTCTTTTTTAAGGGTGTGTAGTGCACCACACTCATAAGAGGGAGGCTAGAGGCATTTAGGAATATTTCTATTTCCTGTGTTCTATTTTCAAGCTTGGAGTCTAAGTCCTGGAATCTTCTCCAATACCTGTATGTTTGCTTTTTAGATCATGTCTCGATGATCTGATACGCCTAAAAACTCCTTTATCCCAACTGGGGACGATGTTAATAGGACACGCTCTACCCATGGGATCCACTCGATCTAGGGGTCTAGTCCCTGATTGTCCTGGAGTTCGAATGGTTCCCTCTAGTCCTCAGGTCGACGTGATAAATGCAGAGTTTCGTCAGTCGATTCATATAATGCATAGTTATTAGCTTCTCAGGCTGAGCGTGGTGAATCTGCTATTCCATCTTCTGAGGCCACAAGGGTTGGCCAGTTCATGAGGATGAGCCTTTCAAATTTTACTGGTGTTCAGGTGGAGGAGGATCCTTAGGGTTTTTTGGATGATATGGAAAAATATTTAGGGGTTATGCACGCCATGAATGTGGAAGGGGTGGAGTTTGCTACCTACTAGCTGAAGGATGTGTCGTACCAATGGTACCAGAAATGGGATAGGGCAAGTGGTGAGGTTGATAAGTCATCTCTATGGGAGACTTTCTCTAATGCATTTCTGGAATTCTTCTTTTCTCACCAGTTGAGGGAAGCAAAATCAGAGGAATTTATTAATCTAAAATAGGGAAAGATGTCGGTTAAGGAGTATGCCTTAAAGTTTCACCAGTTGTCTCGATATGCTCCGGAGATGGTGTCTGATATGAGGGCCCAAATAAGGAAGTGCGCTTTGGGACTGTCTCGTGAGTTGATCCTTGAAAGCATGACTACATTGCTGATCAAGGACATGGATATCTGTAGGTTCGTTATTCATATGTAACAGGTAGAAGAAGAAAGATAAAGTAGGATGAGATAAGGGAAAGACAGGGAAATAAGTTTAGATTTTTTGAGCAAGATGGTGGGTAACAATAAAGTGGTAAAGATGGTGGTAAGTGGCCAAAGAAGAAGTGGGAGAGTTCTAGTTCTTTCTCCACAGCTAGTGCTCTCTACCCGAAGCCATTGGGAGACAGGCGTCCGTAGGGTGGCGATAATTTCAGGACATAGGGTTCCCAATATTAGGGTAGTGGGCTTATTCGGCTTCATCATGTCCTCATTGTAGGTTTTGTGGTCGGTTGCATCAGGGTTTCTGTGATGAAGGAAGGCACAGGTACTTCAAATATGGTCAACCGGGCCATATGATTAAAAACTATCCAATTAGTAAGATCACTTTGGGAGAAAACAAGGTTTTGGTTGCTTCGTCTTTAGCTCTAGCACCAAAAGGTGCATTATCTAGTTTCGACACTGGTCGAATCATTTTTATGCTCTCACTACTCGACTAGAGTTTGAGATATCACCCGACATTGTGACTGGTATGTTGCAACTCTTTTCTTGCGATGTATATTGTTTACTTGATCCGGGGTCCACTTTCTCATATGTGACCCCCTTTGTGGCTGTGCATTTTAATTTTGGTTCGGAGTGTGTTTCGAACCCCTTTTTTATTTCTACTCCAGTAGGTGACTCTGTGACTGCTAAAAGTGTCTATAGGGGGGTGTGGTATATATTGGTTGTAAGGAGATTTTAATGGATTGGTATGAATTAGATATGGTTGAATTCGATGTTAATTTGGGGATGGATTGATTGTATTCGTGCTATGTATCCCTAGATTGTTTGACCTGTGGGGTTGTCTTTAAATTTCCTAATGATCCTATTATTGAGTGGGAAGGTGGTTCCCTAGATCCTAAGGGGAAGTTTATATCATATATCAGAGCTCGGAGATTAGTCTCCAAAGGGTGTCTCTATCATCTGGTATGAATTAAAGATTCTAACTCGGAGGTTCCTTCTTTGAATTTGGTTTCGTGGTGAATGAATTTCCTGAGGTCTTTCCTAATAGCCTTCCAAGTGTTCCTTTGGATAGGGAGATTGAGTTTGGGATTGATCTTGTCCCGGACACTCGTCCAATTTCTATTCCCCTGTATAGAATGGCTCCGGCTGAGTTGAAGGAACTAAAGGAGCTGCTTAAGGATCTGTTGGATAAGGGTTTCATCTGTCTTAGTGTATCCTCGTGGGGCATACTGTAACACCCCAAAACCTAGTCCCGAGACATTACACGGTGCTCAAGACTACGAGTAGCCTTAAGCTAACCATATTTGCCTGTTACTAAGCATGAATCTCATAATAAAGGAATATAGACATAAAAGTCATACTAAATGAGGAAATATGTATGAAATATCTGGGAATAATATCTGTAACATCAATACTGAATAATATGAATCAAAACTAGCAGTCTAACAAGCCTCTACTATTAATACTAGAGAGTCACTGGGACAAACCCCCAGATAACTCAAACTGTTTGAAAAGAATACTAAATCATATAAAATGATGTGCTACAAATCTGAATGAATAACTCCCCAAACTATAAGGACTCACCAACTGTCGGATGTAGATGGAGATGCTCAAACTACTCACATGCTGATACTGAGCACCTGAACCTACATTATGAGATAATGTAGCACATAGACATATATGTGGATCAGTACTTCGAGGATGTACTGAGTATATGGGGGTGAAATGCATAATTAAAACATCATCTCATCATCATATTATAAAACAATGCATGCTAAATGTAAATTACTCAAATAAACTGGAATATCTGAAATACTGAAATCTGAAATCATGAATAGAAAATCATACTTTATAAATATAGTGAGTCATGATATTTAGTCTACAAGATGTGCTAATACTCCATCTTTAAATCATACTGTGTAAGTGTAGAAATGACTCAATTCTATGTCTGAAATCTATAATTGGCATCTTTCTGTAAAGCATAATCTGAATAAAAGTGTGAACCTTTGCACTTAACTTTCTAAAAGCTTTTCTATAAATCTTTTACTTTAACTAGCAGGGAAAAAAACTTTATCTGAAGCTTATATGTAAGTGAGGTTTTCTAGCCGACATAAACCATGTGAGCTAACAAGGAGTCCAACGTCTTGTTCCCCTAAGAGGAAAACCTCACGATGGGGAGAGGTTTCATACTCTTACCAGGGAGTATAACCTACTGTCCATGTGATCAATCACAAGTTAAATCTGTCATCCATATTGGAATGGGAATAATCTGATAATCTGTACCTACGCTGGCTACATAGTTGATGTTGGGTGTATTTATGCATTCTAGCCTTACGATTCTAGCCTTTTTAGCCTTATTTTGAGGGTGATTCATTTACTTGATGTGTTGATAATGATATAAATGTGCATTTAAGTGTCCATTTATGTGTTTACAGTGTTTAATGGTGTTCTCACACAAGTTTTGATTCAAATTGATCATTTAGAGTTCAACCGATAAAACTAGTGTTACTAGCTTGAGCTAGGTGCTTGTCTAGTCTATTGTGTTGGGTTCTAATGTGTTTTAATGAGTTCCTAAGGTTTTAATTGTGTATTTATATGTGAAACAACTGTAATGTTCAAGGGTCAATTGGGTCAAGACAAGAGTCAAAACAATGAGTTTAAGATCAAAGTGAAATTTGCCTATGCTAAGCTCGTGTTTCTAGTTCGTTGTGTTGGATGTTGTGCTGTTTAGAGCTCTAAATTGTTGTGTTTAATGCTATAGTATTCTTGTTTAATGTATTATGACGATATATGAAGGATATACAAGCTTCAAATCAAGTAGAAATAGCTTAAAAAGGCTCGAAATGGATCAACGAAAGCACTATACGCAACTTGATGCAAATTTTGATACCTAAAATGTCTTTGGAGAGTGTCAGAGCGTGGGAAGGATAATTAGTGCGTGCTATTGACCAAAATATTAGAAGGGACCCAAAACCGTGACCCCTAGCAATGAGGGCGCATCGCAAATTTAAAACCTATTTTTAGGCCTCGCGACGCGGCCTGTATTCCCATATCCAGCTTGTGTGTCACGAATTTCATTCCTGTCTGCACAACTTGCAATGCGAGGTCCATTTTAGATGCGGACAATAATGCTAATTGAGTCCTACATGTCTTGGGACTACTTGGACATTATAAATACATCTTTGTACTCATTATTTATGATCTTTGGACGTCTTGGAACATCAAAGGTGCTACTACAACTTCCTAACTTAGGTTTTTATCATTTTAATTTAGTTCATACATGTTAGTAGTCGTTAATTACAATATTATGATTGCGATTATGACTATTCTTGGCTAAACGCCTCCTTTCTGGGGTTGAAGCCAAGAACATGATTATTATTGTTATGGATTAAGTTTGTTTTCTTTGTTTATCAATATTGATTATTTGTTTATTCTCGTTTTAACTATTTTAAGGATTCACTACCCTTATATTACATCCATTTTCAACCTTGTGAACTTGGGAGAGGAAATAGGGCGATAGAACATGGGAATAAATAGAGTATGGTTCTTGATTCATTATAAAATAAGAAACTTGAATTAGTATCTAGGACAGGGATATACTTAGATACCTTACTTGATTCATATGTAGGATGATATTTTATAAGAGCTTAAGTAAACTATTACATCCCTGATCAATGATGTAGGTGTAAGGTTCAACGCAAGTAATAGGTTAGAGTTGGAAAACCATAATCTCACAATTAACCCTACGAATCAATAACCAAGATAAACAAGTCAAAGAATGAAATTCAATAGCGTAATAGATTGTTCAGAGAGCTTCAACCCTGGGTTTTCTCCTATTGATTGTCTCAAGACCGTTACTTTCCGCATTGTTTAATTTTAAGCTACAATTTCCAAACTCTTTATTTGGTTACTATCGCATCAATTGAATCTAAATTGTGAACTAAAATCAAATCGTTGCCAAATCTTATCTTTGTTGGATTGATAACTCGGCTTTCTTGAAGGCCACTATATTACTTGATAAACCACGTACACTTGCGTGTGCCCTTGGGCGCTATCAAGTTTTTTGCGCTGTTGACGGGGACTTGTATTTTGGCAATTTTTTTATTTTAGTTTTACTTTTTGATTTATTTGGTGTCCATGAACTTTCAATTGTGTAAATAACATGCTTAGTGTAGAAACTTGCATTCTGTGTAGAAACTTGCATTTTATGTAGTCATGTTAGAACTAGCTTGAGTGTCTTGCATTTAGTAGAAGTGTGTAGTCTCTTCAGATCATGATGCTTATAGTTAAGAATTGTTCGAGGATGAACAAAGATTTAAATGTGGGGTGGTGATGTTGGGTGTATTTATGCATTCTAGCCTTACTATTCTAGCCTTTTAAGCCTTGTTTTAAGGGTGATTGTAACACCCCAATTTTCTAAACCAGAATACTACACGGTGCTCATGACCCCGAAGGACCACAAGCTAACCCATGACTGATATCTGTACCTGTATACTGCATAATATATCATAAAATATAGAAATATGAACATGAAAGGACATAAGGTTTGAACTAAATAAACGTCTGATAACAAAATATCTGTAAAAGGTATAACAATACCAAATAAGTCATAAATACTGAAATAATGAGATATGAATATCTAATCTGACATCTAGTCTGAAAGCCTCTAACTGAACTGAAGAAGGAGTTGAAGGAACATGTCTCCAACTAACTCCATCTAGCAACTGAATAGTAAATTTAGCAATAATCATATCATCCTCGAATGAGAAGGACTCACAGCAAACTCTGAACGCTGGAATGCTACTGCTGATCTGGAGCTCGTGCCTCTGAACCTATGGTGTAACATAAGTGAAAGCACCATAAAGCAAATACGTCAGTACATTTGAATGTACTGAGTATACGAGTGAGGTAGGCTAAATGCAAAGGGTTATATGCATGAACAATGCTAACTAATATAAATGTGAGAATACATACATGCATAAACAACTATAACTAAACTCGTGATGATGCTGACTACTGAGTCAGAATGCTGACGACATGACTTTACTATTACTGAGGTACTGAATAGATTATTGACTATTTTTGATAGTTCAAATTATGAAGAACTAGTTTAAATGACTGTGTCTAACAGTCCTGAAACTAAATACTGGCAACGTGAGCTATGACAACTGATATAGATAATATAACTATAATGATCGGACTAATCGATTTAACCGATACTGAGCAACTGTATCTAACAGTCTAAGTTCTGATGGAACTATCTGAGTTCCATTCTACTTGGAGTAACTAAATCTGAGATCAGTCCTATCTAGCGGGTGATCATGAGTATACTGATAATAAGGATGATTTGACTTAGTCTGAGATCAGTCCTATCTAGCGGGTGATCTTTAAATCTAATGATTCTAATACTGATTAATCATAGTTGAGATCAGTCCCAGCTAATGGGTGATCTTGAAGTCTCTTTACAATAATAAGCATTGACTCCATCTAACAGTACTAAATCTGTAGTACTAAGCTGAGTTGACTGTGTTTGAAAGCCCAAATTCTGTAACTGAAACTGTGGGTTATGTTCATCTAACCGACATACCCCAAGCTAAGATGACTGGGGTCTAATCTTTGCCCTGACTGTAAGGGTGTCATTACCGTGCCACCAGTAAAGGCATCTGCTGTGGAGTTAGTCCTAATATAGCTGGTGACTCCTGGGATCAATCCTATACATATAAATGTACTAACGGGTGACCCCTGAGTATGTCAGTCCTATCTAACGGGTGATATCTCGTACCTATGCTGGCAACGTAGTTCTAGAACTTAAGGATTGCTTCTAGGGATGTCAGTTTTATTCTAGCGGGTGAGCCCCATCCCTAGATTCGCTCGGTGCTGAATCCTACTCCTATTTGAAAACACTAAAGTAAATAATTCGGCTGAACTTAATAACTTAACTGAACTGATTTGTTGAACTGATACTGATTAACTGAACTGGTACTAGTGGTATTATTTAGTGGAGCTAAAACTGAGTTTACTGGATTCCGATGATGGACGGAATATAATGAGTTCTGAGGACTGATTAAGAGTACTGAAGTTACTGAGATTTACTGTGATTACTGAGGTTACTGAGCATTAAGATTACTGAGAATATTGAACTACTGAGATTACTGAGTTTTCTTGAGTCACATGACTGACTGATTTCTATAGATCATGGCTTGACTAAGAGTATCGTGAAAACATGACATGGCTCTAGGCACACAACTATATTTTTCGGGTACAAGTACCCCCAGGACTCGATGGAAGGAAATTTACACACATGACTGACTTGATCATAAGAGTAGAGTCCATAATCCACAATATCATAAATAAGGGATTTC
The DNA here is from genome assembly GCF_002878395.1 of Capsicum annuum. Classification (NCBI taxonomy): domain Eukaryota; kingdom Viridiplantae; phylum Streptophyta; class Magnoliopsida; order Solanales; family Solanaceae; genus Capsicum; species Capsicum annuum. The sequence continues at coordinate 58,963,376 of NC_061111.1, read as the reverse complement.
ATACTAAGCATGGTTCTCAACAATCTATTTCATGGATGGGAATTTCATACAACATGTATGTACTTGCATAGCTTTCAATATCATGCTCATTGCATATTACAACCACAATCCATAATATCATAACTTGGGGAATTTCATGAAGTACATGGGTATTCTATATCTTGTACATGAGTGGGTTTTGCAAGTAAGCATAGCATAATTCCATAAGACTAGTTCATGAGTAATCCAACAGTGTTCACAAGACACATTATCAACATGGATGACATTGAATCATAGAGGCCTATCATGAATCCTTCACTTAGTCACAATTTAGCTATAATGCATGATTTCTAGTCTCTTTGGTATTTATCAAACACCTTACATGCACAACTTAGGCATAGGTGTAAATCATACAATTACTCATCATAAATAATCAACCTTACATGTTTTCAACTCATATGATGTCATAGATTCATAATAACACATAAAGATTCTATATTGGCATCATTCAACACATAAACATGATCAACAATCCATTCAAAACATGAAAACCATAATATATAGTTTCAGGGAAAAACAGGGTTCTTGAACTTCATGGACGAAAGGAGTTCATGAATGAACACACGCATACCTTAGAAAGGAAACCTTGATGATTTGCTGGAGAGTTCTTGGATTGGGAAACTTAATTCTTGATTATCTTGGAAAAAGGCTTGAATCTTGCTTTTGAGAGATGAGTTTGATTGAAACCCTAATCTTATGGTTGAGAATATAAGAGAGGGTTTTTAAGATGCTTAACTGAAGAAAAATGGGAAAAATTATGCCTCTTTAGGGTTATAAGTTGTGGAAGGTAAAGAAAAAGACCAAAATACCCTTATGAAATAATTTCCTAGTTGCTGAAAATCATAGCTGACGACCAAGGCTGATAAGCCATCAAATTTGTGATAAGTCATAAAAAATGTCATCAGATTTATGATAAGTTATCACAAATGTCGTCACTTGGGAGCTGGTTTCTGCCTAACGCTAACGACCTTCGTGATAGGGAATCACAAATGTGATAAGATATCACAAATGTCGTCACTTAGGAGCTGGTTTCTTCCTAAGGCTGACGACCTTCGTGATAAGGCGTCACAAATACGATAAGCTATCATAAATGTCGTCACACTATTTCCAGCCTGATATGCTGGAGTAAAATAGGCATAACTCTTTGCTCCGATATTAGATTTAGGAAAAATTAGTATCGTTGGAAATCAAATTTAAAGAGATTTCATTTGATATATAGTAAACCACCCAGTTAGTCATATACAACGAGTTATAGTCGATTGAAGTTGACCGAAGTTTTAACGCTCACTAAAACTTGAACGATAAGAAAACTTTCAATTTGTACTTAATTTTGGGGACCTCTATGATCTAAATTCATTCTCAAATAGATTGCCATACTACATAATTGATTAACACACTAAATTTATGTAGGATTTAAGGCTTTTGAAACATCCATGCATAGGAATGACGGATTTTTATTCTAGTCCAAAATGTGGGGTATTATAGTGATTCATGTACTTAATGTGTTGATAATGATATAAATGTTCATTTAAGTGTCCATGTATGTGTTTACAATGTTTAATGGTGTTCTCACACAAGTTTTGATTCCAATTGATCATTTAGAGTTCAACCGATAAAACTAGTGTTACTAGCTTGAGCTAGGTGCTTGTCTAGTCTATTGTGTTGGGTTATAATGTGTTTTAATCAGTTTAAAACCCATTTTTAGGCCTCGCGACGCGACCTCTATTCCCATTTCCAGCCTGCGTGTCATGACTTTCATTCCCGTCTGCACAACTTGTAATGTGAGGTCCACTTTAGACGCAGACAATAATGTTAATTGAGTCCTACATGTCTTGGGACTACTTGGACACTATAAATACATCTTTGTACTCATTATTTATGATCTTGGACGTATTAGAACATCAAAGATGCTGCTATAACTTCATAGCTTAGGTTTTTATCATTTTAATTTAGTTCATACATGTTAGTAGTCATTAATTACAATATTGTGATTGCAATTATGACTATGCTTGGCTAAACGCCTCCTTTATGGGGTTGAAGCCAAGAACATGATTATTATTGTTATGGATTAAGTTTGTTTGCTTTGCTTATCAATATTGGTTATTTGATAATTCTCGTTTTAACTATTTTAAGGATTCGCGACCCTTAGAATACATTCATTGTCAACCTTGTGAACTCGAAATAGGGAATAGGGTGATAGAACATGGGAATAAGCAGAGTATGGTTCTTGATTCTTTATAAAATAAGAAACTTGAATTAGTATCTAGGATAGGGATGTACTTAGATACCTTACTTGATTCATATGCAGGATGATATTTGTTAAGAGCTTAAGTGAACTATTACATCTCTGCTCAGCGATGTAGGTGTAAGGTTCAACTTAGGTAATAGATTAAAGGTTAGGAAACCATAATCCCTCAATTAACCCTAGGAATCAATAACCAAGATAAGCAAGTCAAAGAATAAAATTCAATAGCATAATATGATTGTTCAGACTGCTTCTACCCTGGGTTTTCTCCTATTGATTGTCTTAAGATCGTTACTTTCCACATTGTTTAATTCTAAGTTACAATTTCCAAACTCTTTATTTGGTTATTCTCGCATCAATTAAATCTCAATTGTGAACTGAAATCAAATCGTTGCAAAATATAGTCTCTGTGGAATTGATATCTTGACTTTCTTGAAGGCCACTATATTACTTGGTAGACCACGTACACTTGCGTGTGTGCTTGGGAGTTGTCAAGTTTTTGGCGCCATTGCCGGGGACTTATATTTTGGAAATTGTGTATTTTAGTTTTAATTTTAGATTTATTCGGTGTTTTTACGCTTGGTGTTGTTTTTGTTTTTGCAGGAAACAGGTTCTTAAATTTTTAAGTAAGCAAGGAATCGGGAGTTGGTTGAACCAAACTCAGAACTCGAGCAAATTTACCATCAACGCAGGAGAGAAGCAATCTTTATCCCTGGAATTCCTTAATTCCAAGAAGACCAAGAACATACTGTTCCTATGGCTGCAGAACAACAAGCAGCTGGTAGGAAGGTTAGGGAAGTGGCAGTCCCACTTCCAACGAACTTGACTTCCCCAATTCTAAGACTGGCACCTGGGGTGAATTTTGAGTTGAAATACAATATGATGCAGCTTTTATTAGCAGTGGACAGTTTGCAGGGCTTTCACACGAGGATCCACAAGTCCACTTGCAGACCTTTATTGAGCTTACAGGTACATTCACTCCAATCGGGGTGACTCTAAATTATGTGAGGCTGACACTATTTTCCCATTCACTTATTGGAGAAGCTAAAAGATGGTTAAATGTGGAGCCTGCTAATTCAATCACAACATGGGATGACTTAGCCAGAAGATTCTTCGTCATATTATTTCCATCAGGTAAGACTGCATAGTGAGCTTCAAACAGAAGCCTGATGAAAACCTTTATCATGCTTGGGAATGCTTCAGGGCCCTTTTTTGGGACTGTACACACCACCAACAGTCGAATGAGTTACTTTCTCATACTTTTGTAAAAGATCTTGATCATAATATGAATATTTTGCTAGATTTAGCCGCAGGTGGTCAAGCGTTGGAGCTAACTTATGATGAGCTGTACACATTGCTGAACCGCATAGCATAAGGAAATCTAGAGTGGCATTCAGATTTTAGAAGTGCTGCAAAAGTAATTACGGGTGTGTTGGAGGTGGACCAATTCACAGCCCTATTAGCTCAGGTTTTTGCATTGTAAAATTTGATCAACACATCATTCAACAGCTTAAAGTTCGGAGCAACACAAACTGTGGGCATAGTCAATGCCATCCAACAAGCTGCAAGTTGGTGTGAAATATGCAAAAATAGTGGTCATGCAACGACTATGTGTGCTTTAAATCTAGAATCTGTGATCTATATAGGTAATGCTCAAAGGTTGAATTATGGTAATGCCTACAACATAAAGTGAAAAACTTAGCCACCAAATCAGTCATGGAACACCTCATAGCTACAGGCCCAATCGAATCAGTCTGCGAGCAACACAAAAGAGATATTGAAACAAATCTTAGTTGAATCACAGACTCAAAAAGTGGCCCAGAGAAATTTAGAGTTACAGGTTAGGCAGATACAACAAGTGTTAAATATCTGTCCTCAATGTGGTTTTCTTATTGATATAGAAAATCTAAAGCAAGTCATGGTAATCACCTTGATGAGTAGTAAAGAGCTTTATGAAGAACCTCCAAAGGTAACTAAGGAGGTAGATGCAGATGTGGTGACCCAACAGGTAAATGACGGAGTTGCTGAAAATTCAAGAACGTCTGAGTACTTGAAGGAAAAACTAGATGAACCAGTGAAGAAGAGGTTGCCATTGCCCTTCCCTCAAAGGTAAATAAAAGCGAAGGAGGATGCCCTGTTCAAAAAGTTCATTGATATATTCAAAGAGATTCATATTAACTTAGCTTTGCTAGATGTTTTACAGAGTATGCCTAAGTATGCAAAGTACTTGAGGGATATGGTAGCGAAGAAGGTGAAACTGCAAAATTTGGGAGCTATTATACTCACTGAAGAGTGTAGTGCGGTAATGACATAGAAAATCCCCAAGAAATTAAAAGAGAAAGGGAAGTTTTCTATTCCCATACAAATTAGGGGAAAAGAAGTCCATGCATTGAGTGACTTAGGGGGAAGCATAAATTTGATGCCCCTATCATTGTTTAGAAAATTGGGCTTAGGAGAGCCTAAAGCGACACGAGTGGTTATGCAGCTCGCAGACAAATCTATAGCATATCCGAGTGGAATCATTGAGGATGTTCTCATAAAGGTTGGTAAATTTGTTATTCTTGCTGACTTTTTTGTTCTTGATTTTGTGGCATACGAATAGGTACCAATTATTTTTGGGCGTCCATTCTTAGTAACTAGATGGACTTTAATTGATGTTAGAGAAGGCATGCTTAATTGATGTTGAGCATGTGCCATGTGTGTGCGAGAATTTTTGTATATACCTTGTTGCATATGATGTCTAGAACTTGCCCGGTGTGTGTGCAAAACGAAATACAGAATGTGAATTTAGGAGATTATATAGGCATTTCCTTAATAGCCTTATTTTTATACCTTCTATTTGTCCTACCCTTGTGCATTATCCTAGTTAACCCCATTGATCCTTTAGCTTCTTCTTTGGCAACCTCTTAAGTAGCCTAATCCCTTCTTTGATTGACCTTAATTTGATCCAAAAAGCTCCTATGTGCTTTAATGAAAAATTGAATTAGTAAGGTGTTTGAAAAAATTAAAGGAGAAAAAGGTGAAATTGATGCCCCAAGGCAATAGTTATTGGTTTTTATAATTGATGTGTGGCGGATTGATGTGGTATAAATGATGTTAAAAATATTTCCAAGATAGAAAAAAAATTATTCTTGTGGTAGTAAACTATGCATCCACCAGGTGTTTGTAAAATTGCTTAAAAGAGGGGCAAAAATAAAAGAATGGGGTAGACAAAAATGGTGTAATTTTATTGTTGGAGATTGGTTTTTAATGTTTAATGTAATGTATTAAAGCTCTTAGAGAGGTTAGTGAGTATTTTCAAATAGTTCCTACCCGTCCCTTAGCCTACATTATAACCTGGAAAAGACCTACTTGATCCTAAGCTTTATATTTTACTATTAGTGGAGCATTACACTAAGGGCAAGCCTATGGTTCATTGTGTGTAACTGGTGAATTCTTTGTAAGATGAGCGTAATATGCCTCTTGTACCCATTATATAATAAATTACATTATTGTGAGTGATTATGGGTCACTCTCTTGTTGTGAGGGGCACATGTTTGATGATTATGGGTGATTTGTATGATATCTTTGATTGAATGATGAGCATGAGTTTTCCAACTTGGAGAGTTAATTCTTGAGGCTAGGATGTTTTGAAGTAGTGTTCATGAGCTTTCAATTGTGTAAATAACATGCTTAGTGTAGAAACTTGCATTCTATGTAGTCATTGTAGTACTAGCTTGAGTGTCTTGAATTTAGTTGAAGTGTGTATCCTCTTCAGATCATGATTCTTATAGTTAATAATTGATCGAGGATGAACAAGGCTTTAAGTGTGGGGTGGTGATGTTGGATGTATTTATGCATTCTAGCCTTACTATTCTAGCCTTTTTAGCCTTGTTTTGAGGGTGATTCATGTACTTAATGTGTTGATAATGACATAAATGTTCATTTAAGTTTCCATGTATGTGTTTACAATGTTTAATGTTGTTCTCACACAAGTTTTGATTTAAATTGATCATTTAGAGTTCAACCGAGAAAACTAGTGTTACTAGCTTGAGCTAGGTGCTTGTCTAGTCTATTGTATTGGATTCTAATATGTTTTAATGAGTTCCTAAGGTTTTTATTGTGTATTTACATGTGACACAACTTGTTGGTAATGTTCAAGGGTCAATTGGATCAAGACAAGAGTCAAAACAATGAGTTTAAGATCGAAGTGAAATTTGCCTATGCGTAGCTCGTATTTCTAGTTCGTCGTGTTAGATGTTGTGCTGCTTTGAGCCCTAAATTGTTGTTTTTAATGCTATAGTATTCTTTTTGAATTGATTATCATGATATATGAAGGATATACAATCTTCAAATCAAGTGGAAACAACTCAAAAAGGCTCAGAATAGATCAACGAAAGCACTATACGGAACTTGATGCAAATTTTGATACCTGAAATTTCTTGGGTGAGTGTAGGAGCGTGGAAAGGAAAATTGGAGTGTGATATGGACAAAAAGCTTCAAAATGGACCCAAAACCGTGACCACACGATATGAAGGTGTGTCACGACTTTAAAACCCCTTTTTAGGACTCGCAACGCGACCTATATTCCCATTTCCAGCCCGCGTGTCGTGACTTTCATTCCCGTTTGCACAACTCGCGACAAGAGGTCCACTTTAGACATGGACAACATTGATAATTGAGTCCTACATGTCTTGGTACTACTTGGACACTACAAATACATCTTTTTACTCATTATTTATGATCTTTAGACGTCTTGGAACATCAAAGGGGCTGCTACAACTTCCTAACTTAGGTTATTATCATTTTAATTTAGTTCATACATATTAGTAGTCGTTAATTACAATATTGTGATTGCGATTATGACTACACATGGCTAAACTCCCTCTATCTGGGGTTGAAGCCAAGAACATGATTATTATTGTTATGGATTAAGTTTGTTTGCTTTGCTTATCAATATTGGTTATTTGATAATTCTCGTTTTAACTATTTTAAGGATTCGCGACCCTTAGAATACATTCATTGTCAACCTTGTGAACTCGAAATAGGGAATAGGGTGATAGAACATGGGAATAAGCAGAGTATGGTTCTTGATTCTTTATAAAATAAGAAACTTGAATTAGTATCTAGGACAGGGATGTACTTAGATACCTTACTTGATTCATATATAGGATGATATTTGTTAAGAGCTTAAGTGAACTATTACATCCCTAGTCAACGATGTAGGTGTAAGTTTCAACTTAGGTAATAGATTAGAGGTTGGGAAATCATAATCGTGCAATTAACCCTGCGAATCAATAACCAATACAAGCAATTCAAAGAATGAAATTCAATAGCGTAATATGATTGTTTAGAGTACTTCAACCCTGGGTTTTCTCCTATTGATTGTCTCAAGACCTTTACTTTCTTCATTTTTTAATTTTAAGTTACAATTTTCAAACTCTTTATTTGGTTACTCTTGCATCAATTGAATCGAAATACTGAATTGAAATCAAATCGTTGCCAAAACTAGTCTCTGTGGGATCGATAACTCGGCTTTATTGAAGGCTACAATATTACTTGGTAGATCATGTTCACTTGCGTGTGCGCTGTTAGTAGTTCTATGGAACATAGGGCATGCTAATCCCACACTTCTCGCTCGGTGCTAAATACTACTCTCTTTAAATCAGTATGCTTATTTTGTTGGAAATCCACTTTAAAAACTAGCATAAGGGTTTATCTGAAATCAATTATGCATTTATCTGATTAAATATGTAAAAAAAGCTGATGTAAACTCTGATATATGTAATAAAGCTGTAAAGTGGATTCCATAGCTAAATTGAGGATCAAAAGATCAAAGCTTTACTGAGAATCTATAAATTAACTGATCACAGGATGCTTAAAGCATTATCTTTCTTGAAATATCAACATATAAACTTGGGCTTAATAACTCATGCATCAAACTAATGTCAAAATATCATAATAATCATGCTGGATAATGAAAACAATGATAATTCATCTCAAAATCTGGAAATTTCTGGAATAGGCATGAAAAATATGAATTTAGACATGCTATTTATCTTCTAAAACACTTGAAATCTCGAATTCTTGCCAAGATCAATAATGGGTATGAACCCTAATTTAAATTTCATGAATATTCAGTCAAAACCATATGAAATTGTAATTAAAAATTGATTCTGGGCACAAGGATAGAAGAAGATCATTGTTCATAAACCCCACATACCTTGATAGATAATTAGATGAAGAAACCTTGAATTTTGGATTCCTATTTGAGTTCTTAGAGATGAGTTCTTGATTATGTTGTCTTGGAAATCCTTAATTTTAAGCTTTCTTGGATAAACTATGAAGGATTTTGATTTCTTAGAGAAGAAGCTTTAGAGCTCTAGGGTTTTGCTTTGAGAGAGAATGGATGAAATTGGGGTCACATAAGAGAAACTTAACCTAGGGTCTAACAACACATAAACATCAAGATGAAAGACACGAAGCATACCAGTAAAAACATCTAGTGAATCCTCCTGCTCCTGAAGGGATGGTAAAATATGAAATTAATTCTGGCGCTGACTGCCACCGGTACTGGATGATGCACCCTGAGGAGGAACTGGGCGACATAAAGGATCTAGTGCACTAGTAGCCTGAGTCTGGGGACGAACATCTCTGTTTCCCTACTTAGCATATGGACACTCTCTAATTCCATGACCCAACTTACCACAACCAAAACAATCCTTCTATCCAAACACTTACTAGGATGAGTCCTACCACACTTAGAACATGGAGGATAACTGGGCCTACCGTTCACACTATTCTGGGATCTAGACATAGAAGACTTACCCTACTTCTTCTATCTACCTCTGGGAGTGGGAGCACTAGCTGAAGATGGTGCTAGCATAAATGAATGATTCAGAAACTATGAATAATTTCCCCCTTGAGACCTAGCCTAGACATACTTAAACTGCACTGTTCTAGCCCTCTTATTATTTCTATCTCTTCCTTTCAACTTCTCTACCTCAATCTACTGAGCGTGAATCATCAATCTAACAATATCCATATCTCCAATAATCATGGTGGTTATACAATCCTTGAATACCAAACCAAATACTCTAGTAACAAACTTACTCATACTTGCTCTCAGATCAGCCATCATACCAGGGTCATACTTAGACAACTGGTTAAACTTAAGGCAGTACTCTTTCACTGTCATTGAGCCCTACCTCAAATTCACAAACTCCTCTATCTTAGCTTCCCTTATCTCACGTGGGAAGAACCTGTCTAGAAAAATATCCTGAAATACCTGCCAACTCATAGGAGCAACATTCTCACCTGTACCATTCTTCTACATCACTACCCAATCATACGCTACATCCTTCTATGAGATGCTAACTCTATGCTCTCTTCTTCAGAACATGCATAATCTTGGTGCTCTTCTTCACCTAATCTAAATAAAGTTGTGGGTCCTCACCTGCTTTTGACCCAAAGAACTCTGGCGGATTCATTTTCATAAAATCTCTGATTCTAGCTGCTGCTAAATCCCCATTTTACTGAAGTGGGACTGCATCCTGATGGTTTCCCTGAATATTAGTAGTCACAGTTTGGGCCAACGCCTAAAAGAAAGCCCTAAACTCAGCATAGCATATATTATCATTCATAGGATCGATGGGCTGGGGTGGCTGGCTAACATTTTTGCAGGCATTAGCTCGATGAGGAGGCAAATTCAACTATCACGTTAGAGCACGAGTTAAAAGAACATAGAGATACTATAAGCACAATAGATCATGAAATAAAGAGATAATTTCCAAAGAATGTCCCGTATCCTCTTGCTCATTAATGTGGCGGGCTTCACACTCATGATCAAGGCTCTACATAACGCGGCTTGTCTGACTCCCTAGGACTCTTATAAACCTTAGGATATAATACCAAGTTTGTAACACCCCGAAACTTGGTCCTGAGTTATCATATGGTGCTCAAGACTATGAGTAGCGTTAAGCTAACCTTGTCTGCCTGTTACTAATCTTGAATCTCATAATAAAGGAATATAGACATAAAAGTCATACCAAATGCAAAAATTTGTCTAAAATATAGGGGAATAATATTTGAAACATCAATACTGAATAATCTAAATAAAAACTAGAAGTCTGACAAGCCTCTAATAATAATACTAGAGAGTCACTAGGACAAACCCCCAGATAACTCGGACTATTTGAAAAGAATACTAAATCATATAAACTGATATGCTACAAAAGCTGAATAAATAAATCCCTAAACTATGAGGACTCACCAACTATCGAATGTATATGGAGATGCTCAAACTACTCACGCTGTTGATACAGAGCACCTGAACTTATGTTATGAGACAATGTAGCACATAGACGTATATGTGGATCAGTACTTTGAGGATGTACTAAGTATATGAGGGTGAAATGCATAATTAAAATATCATCTCCTCATAATAATTTATAAAATAATGCATTCTAAATGTAAATGACTCACATAAGTTGGAATATCTGAAATACCAAAATTTGAAATTGTGAATAGCAAATCATACTTTATAAATCTAGTGACTCATAAGATTTAGTATAAAAGTTGTGCTAATACTCTATGTTTAAATCATACTGTCTAAGTGTAGAAAAGACTCACTTCTATGTTTGAAATTTAAAAGTTAAAATCTGTTACTGACATCTTTCTGTAAAGCATAATCTGAATATAGTTGTGAGTCTTTGCACTTGGTTTTCTAAAAGCTTTTCTATAAATCTTTTACTTTAACGAGCAGTGAAAAATACTTTATCTAAAGCTTATATGTAAGGGAGGTTCTTCTAATCGATATAAACCATATGAGCTAACATGGAGTCCAACGTCTTATTCCTCTAAGGGGAAAACCTCATGATGGGGAAAGGTGTCATACTCTTTCCAGGGAGTATAACCTACTATTCATGTGATCGATCACAAGCTAAATCTATCATTCATATTATAATAGGAATAATCTGATAATCTGTACCTATGTTGGCTACACAGTTCTGTGGAAGATAGGGCATGCTGATCCCACACTTTCCGCTCGGTGCTAAATACTACCTTTAAATCTGTATGCTAAATCTGTTAGAAATCCATTTTAAAAACTAGAATAAGGGTTTATCTGAAATCAATTATGCATTTATATGATTAAATATATAAATAAAGATGATTTGAACTCTATAATCTATAATAAAGCTGTGAAGTTAGCTAAACTGAGGATTAAAAGATCAAAGCTTTACTGAGAATCTGTAAATTAACTAATCACAGAATTCTTAAAGCATCATCTTTCTTGAAATATCAACATATAAACTTGGGCTTGATAACCCATGCGTCAAACTCATGTCAAAACATAAATCGCGTTTGATAATGAAAACAATGGTAATTCATCTCAAAATCTGAAAATTTCTATAATAGGCATGAAAATATGAAAATAGACATGCAATTCATCTTCTAAAACACTTGAAATCTCAAATTTTTCCAAAGAGCAATAATGGGTATGAACCCTAATTTAAATATCATGAATATTCATTCAAAATCATATTAAATGGTAATTAAAAATTGGTTTTGGGCACAAGGATGGATGAACCTTGTTCATAAACCCCATATACCTAGATAGATGATTAGATGAAGAAACCTTGAATTTTGAATTCCTATTTTGAGTTCTTGGAGATGAGTTCTTGATTATCTTGTCTTGGAAATCCTCAATTTTAAGCTTTCTTGGAGAAACTATGGAGGATTTTGATTTCTTGGAGAAGAAACTTTAGAGCTCTAGGGTTTTGCTTTGAGAGAGAATGGATGAAATTAGGCATAAAGTGCCTTGAATATATTTAATTCCTTGTTTTGGATGAATTAAGTTCTTGGGGATTGACCAAAATACCCCTTTAATATTTAAATGGAACTAGAAAAGCAACATTTTCCAAACTAGCAGGCCACCGCGACACGCCACTATACAGTACCCCTTTGGAATGCTATTTTGGCCACTGGCCCGATGTGCCACTATCACGTTGGGCTACTAAAAATTGAAAATAGGAAATTGGACCTCTTTTTGATGTGGGGCTATCACAGAGGGCCACTGGAATTTGACGGTTGCCATTTTGGCATCCATCATGATGCGGTAAGTGCCCAGGTGGGACACTGCTTTACTGAAATTGCCATAACTTCTCAATCGGGTATCAAAATTTGGTAAATTTGGTATTGATAGAAATCTCATTCAATTCTTCACACAATGGAAGGTCTAAATCTGAAAAATTCTATATGAAATAAATATTATTCATTTTGAAAGATATCCCTTAACATTCTCAGAACGAATTTAAGCTAGGGGGTATTACACATACTGGTGTTATTCATGCGTAAGAAGGATGGTTACCTTTAGATGTATATTTATTATCGGTAGTTGAATAAGGAGATGGTTAAGAACAAGTATCCTCTCCCAAGGATATATGACTTGTTTGATTAGTTGTAGGGTGCCAAATTCTTTTCTAAGATTGATCTTTGGTCTGGGTATCATCATCTTAAGACTAGGGAGGTGGATATCCCTAAGATAGCTTTTCTTACCTGGTATGAGCACTTTGAGTTCTTGGTAATGTCGTTTAGTTTGACCAATGCTGTTACAACAATCATGGATTTGATAAATAGGGTCTTTCGTCAATTTTTAGATTTGTTTGTCATTGTGTTCATTAATTACATTTTAGTGTTCTCTAAGAGTGAGGTGGATTATGCCAATCACCTTCGTGTTGTATTGAAAACTCTAAAAGAACAATAGTCGTATGTTAAATTCTCTAAATGTAAATTTTGGTTAAACGCTGTTACTTTTTGGGCCATATTATTTCTACTGAAGGGATCATGGTGGATCCAAAAAAGGTTGTGATGGTTAAGAAGTGGCCTAGACCCACAACTCCAACCAATATTTGAAGTTTCTTGGGTTTAGCTAGATGCTATAGGAGGTTTATAGAGAGTTTTTTTATGATAGCTGCCCCATTGACTAAGTTGACTTAGAAGAAGGTAAAGTTCTCTTGGTAAGATGCTTGTGAAGGTGGTTTCGAGAAGCTGAAGGATAAGCTAACTTTGGTTCTAGTTTTGACCTTTCCTGAAGGAACTAATGGGTTTGTGGTTTACTGTGATGTGTTTTGTCTAGGACTTGGTTGTGTTCCAATGCAGCATAGTAAGGTGATAGGCTATGCTTCTAGTCAGTTGAAAGTACATGAGAAGATTTATCCTACTCATGATTTGGAGTTATTAGCAGTGGTTTTTCATTGAAAATTTAGTGGCACTATTTGTATGAAATGCACGTGGACATCTTCTCGGAACATAAGAGTCTACAGTATGTGTTCACTCAGAAAGAGCTTAACCTCAGGTAAAGATGATGGCTTAAGCTTCTCAAGGACTATGATATGAGTTTTCACTACCACATAGGTAAAACTAACATGGTTGTTGATGCTCTTAGCATATTGTCCATGAGTATTCTAGCTCATATGGATAAGGAAAAATGAGAAGTGGTGAAGGATATTCACCATTTGGATAATATGAGAGTTTATATATCAGACTCTGAGGATGGTGGTGTATTGTTACAGGAGATGGTATGGTTGTCTTTTTGTGCAGACATCAAGGAGAAGCAAATGCTAGATCCTTTCTTGATAAAAATCAAGGGTGATTTAGGTATGCAAAAGGTGATGGTATTTGAGATTAGTGGTGATGGTACCTTACGGTACCAAGGGTGGTTATGTGTTCCTGACGCTGATGGGTTGCAAGAAAGGATATTAGCTGAGGCCTATGAATCATTTTATGTTGATCATCCTGGTTCAATAAAAATGTATCATGATCTCAAGAAGATGTATTGGTGGAGTGGTATGAAGAGGGATGTGGTGATTTTGTGGCCAAATATATAGTGTGTCAACAAGTAAAAGTTGAGCACATGAGGCTTGGAGGCTTATATCAAGAAATTGAATTACCAAAATGGAAATTTGAAGTAATCAACATGGATTTTGTTACTGGTCTCTCTCGGTCTCAAAATCAATATGATTTGGTTTGGGTCATCGAGGATAGGATGAAAAAGTTGGCTTACTTTTTTCCAGTGAGGACTAATTTTTTGACTGAGGATTATGCGAGATTGTATCTTCATGAGATTGTGAAGCTGCATGGAGTATCTATTTCTATTATCTCTGATCATGGTACATAATTTTTATCTCACTTCTAACGGTCATTTCATTAAGAGTTGGGTCCTAAGGTTAGTCTGAGTACTGCTTTTTATCCACAGACTAATGGGCAAGCATAAAAGACTATTTAGATATTGAAGAATATGCTTCGTGCTTGCGTGATTAACTATGCTGGTAATTGGGTTGAGCATCTACCTCTTGTAGAGTTTCTTACAGTAATAGTTATCACTCTAGCATTGGGATGGCCCTTTTTGAGGTATTGTATAGAAGGAGGTTAGATCTCTTATTGGGTGGTTTGAGGTCGGTGAGGCGGAGATATTTGGCCCAGATTTTGTTCACCAAACTATGGAAAAGGTAAGGTGATTCGAGATAGACTTGAGGCTACCCACAGTTGGCAAAAGTCCTATACAAAAGTGAGGCATAGGGACTTAGAGTAGTTTGAGGTTGGGGATCGGGTGTTCCTAAAGGTCTCTCCCGTAAATAGAGTAATGCGGTTTGGGAAGAAGGGGAAGCTCAGTGCCCAGTATTTGGGTCCTTATTTATTTATGAAGGGTTGGTAAGGTTGCAATGAGTTGGAGTTACCTTTTAGTTTGAACTCCAGTCATCCAGTATTTCATATCTCTATGTTGAGAAGGTGTATAGGTGATCCTTCATCAATTGTTCAATTGGAAAGATTGGGTATCTTAGATTCTCTATATTATAAAGAGATCTCGATTGAGATCTTGGATTGAAAGGTTCGTCAGTTGTGGAACAATGATATAGCTTTTGTTAAGTTTCCATAGAGGAACCACAAGGTTGAATAATCTACTTGGGAAGTAAAGAGGACATGAAATCCAAATATCTGTTCCTATTTTCTACTCTAGGGATTCGTGCGGAAGGTATGTGTTCTTCATCATATTTTTATTTTCAAACTTTGTTAGAGAAAAGATTGATTTCCTTGAATCTTTATTTTCTAACTTAGTTAAAGGTTAGAGTCAAGGTGTTGGAGTGTAAATCATGCTTGTACTACCTTGTTCCATCATTCAGAGATAAATGATCTAAGTGCGAGAGAATTGAAATACCCTGGGTTTTGATCCATAGAAATATCCTGAGTTTTTAGCTTCTGGACATCATACGATGAGGGGGTACTAGTCGTATGATAGGGTATGATTTAGTGCGTCTTGGTAGTATGTTAACCATTGTAGGTTGGTTTGTTTCTATGCAAGATACAAATGAATCATACTAGTCGTATGATAGGGTACTAGTAGTATGATGCCGATCCTATGTTGCCCAATATCTAACCTAGAGGAGTCTATTCTACCTAAGGTATGGATTTAGAGTACTAGTCATATGGTTGGGTACGAATTGGCCTTGGTGGTTGTATGTTGGACAGTGTTGGGGTCCAAAGAGAGGCCTAGGGTATGAGATAAGGGTACCACTCATACCCTAAGGTATAGTTTGGGGGGAATCATACCCTCCTGTGAGAGTTTTATACATTTTAAGTTGGGGGTAATCTGGATATTTACCCTCTTAAACTCTTAAGGCCCTACAAATTATAACACTCTTGGGACATTATTTACTCTATTATCCTAATCTTAAACACTTAGAAACTCTCTCAAATTCTCTCAAGGATCTTGGGTCAAGGAAGGCTAGGGTTTCTTTAATAAGGTCAATTTGGGGCTTACAAGAGTGGTTTCTCTCCGTCATCTTTGTAATCTAAGGCATGTTACTCCTCTCCCATTGTTAGTTCCAAATTAAGGCATGTTTTATGTATGGTTTTCATGGCATAATTATGGTATGGTTTGGGTTTTTGAATATAGGTTGGGGTTTTTTGTTATAAATGGTTTGGTTATGATTTTCCCATGTTTTAATTATGGTTTTCATACTTTAATGGTGGTTTGAACATATGGTTGCATGGGAATGGTTAATTGGTACTTGATTTTGGTTTTGAAAACTATATGCCCTCAACATGTTTGGTAAAATGCTTATGAGAATATTTTTGCTATATTGTTGAACTTTCATGGAAAACTTTGCATGGTATAAAGTGGTAATAGAACCCTAACTAGTTTGGATGGTCTTTAATAGTTAAATGGTAAGGTCTTGATGGTCATGATTATGGATTAACTGAATACACCTGTGGGGTACATGAGAATTCCCCAAGCAAACTTAATAATGATCATCTTGTTGGGGTACATGGGAATCCCCATGTAACTTAATAATGTAATATATGTGTACATAAGAATCCCTTCTTTAAAAAGGATGGCCAAGGCCATTTCTTGCAAGCTATGGTCAATATGATGATTCCATTGCTTATAGCCTTGATTAATAATAAATGAAATTGGTGGCTTGGTTATGTGCTAATGGTTATAATTGGGCAATAATAGTAGGGTGAAGGTGTAAGTCCAACGGCCAGACACTGGAAACTCATGTTTGCCGACATGAGGATTATTCATGGTGACCATATATATAATAGTTATGGGGTCCAAAGGAATCCCCTAAGTTATACTTGTATATATGTATCATAGAGAGCGAAGGGTATAGGTAAATTCCCTACTCATATGGTATCTCCGATTCATGCAACTATATGCATCGGGGCTTGTTCAAGGGGTAACATTAGACCCATATAGCCCATGGGTGGTTCTAGGATGGTTAAGCTACACATACCCATGTTAATGGTTTTAAGGCATGCTAAAATTGGTTCTTTCTCCCGGCATGGATATATATATATATATATATATAAATGTATGGATGTGTATGCATATGGTTGTTTACTTTGTTTTAAAGGTTGGCATTATTTTATCCTTATCTTGGGTGCATGCTAGTGTTTACCTACTAACCCATTTTCGGGCTTTGTATCCTCACGTAATATAGGAACATACCATTCTACTCCTTCTGCTAGTGATCAAATTCAGGATCAACTTGTGTTGGATTGAAGTGATGAGCTTCCATATTTCGGAAGGCTCCATTTCATATCATGGATTACATACTTTGTTCATTTTATAGACTATGGCTTTGGCTATGGTTGGAGGCATGTTGCGACCAAATATTATTTTACTTTTGTCTAGAGGCTTTGTGAGACTACTATGGGTTGGTATAGGTGGTGTTGGTAATGGTGTCAGCCTTGGCATTGGCATTGGTATTGGGGATGACATCGGTGGATTATATTTGATGTATGATTATTCCATTTTCTTTTGGATTATATATAAATAAATTGGGTTATTATCTTGGTTTGGTTGGTTATTGGATGGATTGACTTGGTTGGGTTAGTTTAGGAAGTATACTTATCCCAAAGTCAGTATATATACAAATATTTTATCTTGATATATGTTTAAAATTTATTCGAATCAGGGTATGTGTTTAGAGGTTGGGTTGGGTATCGAGGGTGGTCCCCGGTCTTAGTTGGACTTGGGATGCCCATCACGACAAGGCCCCAGTTCAGGTCGTGTCAATATATAGTGGTGATATCCGAGCGGAGGTTTTATTTATATTGTTGGTTATGATTGTGAATGTAAATTCCATAGTTATCATTGTATTGCCTAGTAAGGGCTTAACTTGTCATCATAGGCCATGATTGTACATTAAATTGCTATACTTATTATTGTGCACTAAATTGCCTTTATCATATAGATGATACTCGAATGATGGGTTTTAAACGATATTATTGACCTCATGCATGACTATTATACTAGTGGTTCCCTACGATGGCTTACATCTGGAACATTTTTCAGATAGAGTTGATTCTAAGCTCACTTATAATTGTATTGAATTGATTCATATCTTAGTGCTTATTTGATTGTGATTGTTATATCCTCATATCATTCATACATATTTATGAGATTGATACCACTGAGCTTTTCTCCATTTAAAAGAAAATAAGACACTTAAAAATATCTAAACTGAAGGATGTGCCGATCGAGTTGATTAAGAGATTTTATGAGATATTATGAGAACCTTGATCCATGAACATTAGCCGTAGAGGTGGATTGAGATTTTGAATGGTATAAAGGTTGTGAACCCCCAATAGGTCCTACTTTGGAAGCAGTGGTGCTCGGTAGGTATATATAGAAAACTATGCAATAATTTTTAAATATTCACTGTCATCCCATCACCATCACCATATTGTATTGCACTACCTTCCTTATTATGGTTTAATATTGTATTAACAATTACTCTTTACTGTATTATTATCTTAGAATCTTGTTTGTGATATTATGTTTGAGCATTCATTTCACTTCATTACATTATCTTACATCATTTTGTGTTGATGAGAGGTTGAGGTATTATGAGACGTGGGGTATGGTTATGTCTTGATCGGAGAGAGAGTTGCGTCACAACTCTTGGCAGTATGAGATAAACTCTTATATATGTGCATTATCCCTATTTCTATCCAATATTATTGGTTGATTATATTTGATTAAGTCATATATATCATATTAGGGAGTCTTCATCATAATTGACTTCCCTTATTTGTTGATAATAAAATCTGTAGCAATAACTCAACTTAGACTAAAGTGCTTATATTGTATATATTTGTGTTGTGCCTGTTGTTTGTGTTACCCTGATAGGATTAAATGGTGTAATGCTGGCTATAGAATTATTTGGGAAACCTTGGGTAGTTGGGGTGGTGGTTCTCTTCATCGCTTTGGATTAGAGTTGGTTATGATGATGCTTGTTGAGTACATGTTGTTTTATACTTACCTTGTTTCTCTTTTTTGTTTCTTGTTTCTTGTTTCTTGTACCCCGGTCAGGTATTGGATAAAGTAGTAGCTTCTAAATTGCTTTTTCCATTATTAACGCCGCAGAGATTAAGGTAGTGCTGGCAAACTCTAAGCTTACTCAAATATCTCTTTATTTATCATATGCTTATCCACATTTAAGATACTTTAGCTATTGATATTATTTTGTATTTAGAGGCTTGCACTGATGACAATCAGACCTGGAATGTATCTTTGAGACTTGTGTCTCATATATATATACATGAGATTCTTCTATTTTCGCTTTTGATTCCCTTTAATTCTTGTTCTTTGGGTTGGATTAGGCTTACTTGTCCGAGGGTGTGACAAGTGCCATCATTTGGGTCATGACAAATACCCACTTCATGATTTTGATTTAATTCTATCATTTTTCATGTGCCTCATAATTTAAATATCTTAGAATACATGATTTACTAGTTTATAGATATCAAACATGAATTTAAATTAGCATGACATGAACGTCCATAATATAGCATAAATTCCATGATTTTGATATGCATTGATCTTATGATTTCAATTTATCATGAAATACCCATATATTATTTATAATTCCATAAAAATAGTAAAAGAAACATGATAAATTTTTAGCATTCCAGGACTATGGTTGTTAGTTTACTTTAAGATTTATTTCATGCTTATTTTCATGATTTTCTACAGTATGATCATTAATATTATTTTGGGAGTAGTATTGAACACTGAGTTGATATGGATTCAGCGTATCCAAGTCCTAGAATTATGAACGACTATAGGTTTTACGTTTGTCCAAATAGGCTCAATTTAGTGATTACACCAGTCATGGCTTTATACTTCTAGCAAGGTCCATTGTGGCCTTCTAACGAGGCATATGTTGGACTTCATGTTACTAACATAATTTATCTTGGTTTTGAGAATCTCCCACAATTAAATTTTTATTAGTAATTTAATGTATATGGCTCACTAGTTTTGCTAAGTTATGATCCTTTATATCATACCTTCATGTTTTATAAATTTTAGTTATGTAAATGAAAGATAGTGAGTCATCATATACTTTTCATGAACATGTTTTACTTCAGTTTTATATATTTCATGCATTCCTCGAAAACTCATTACATTTCATAGTATTGACCACATACTTTTTGTGTTGCATCCTATCATGATGTAGGTTTTGGTGGTCGCCATTAGACTCACGATTAGCTGTGGCCGCTAGTTCCTACTCTAGTTCAGTTGGTGAATCCTTATATTTGTAGGTCATGTTTATATGTAGTTTAGACTTTCATGACTTCGACTCAGATGGGGGTTTTGTCCCATTGGATTTTCAATATGTTTAGAGGATTGTCTAGACTTAACAAATGTTACAGCTCATTAGTATGTTAAAATTGTCTTCATTTGATATTGACAAACTTTAAATTTGTTATATTTATTTTCAATTTTATGAATTTATAGCTTCCGTGCATGATTTTAATGGTATTTAGAATATGGGTTTATTACCATGCAGATGCCATGGGTTAGCTTCAGACTACTTACATTACTAAGCATTGTATCACGTCAAAGGTGTACTCTTAAGACATTATAAGAATGTAACAATCCTCATAGTGTTTCTTTAGATTTTTATGTGTTTTACCTATTCCCCCCCTCCTTATTGTTACCTTATAGCATTTGTGAGTCGCAAAATTGGGTGGAACGATCCCTACAGTATTTGGGAAAGTTTTATGCGAGTTTTGATTTTTAGATTCTTTCAAGATATTATTGTTGACTTTGGTAAATATTTGTTGATCCGAGTGTCGAATGGGAATTTCGTTAGTTCAGTTAGCTCTGAATATTAATTTTGGGTATATGTAGCATAGTTTATTTGGGTTCTGAGACATTTGGGTTGATTTTGAGTCTTTAAATGATAAGTTGGTCTTAAGTTGCCTAGAGTTGGTCAGGAGTAATCTATTGATAACATTCGCAGATGGCGATTATGATAGTTCCATTGAGGTTGAAAAATCGAAATTAGCCTAGTAACATAGTTGGAATGTGTTCACACAATTTTGTATGTATTTAGATGGTCATTGGGTGATTTATGGAGTTTTTAGTCTTGTTGTCAACTTCTCCACATATGGGTGGATGCACCACTATGTATGAACTAAAGAAAATAATTGTTCATCACGTGCGCATCCATATGGGTGCATGCCCATAGAAAAAAATACATCTGGACAGATTAAAACCCTCATTTTAATTTAAAACCTCATTTTCACCATTTTGGGAGCAAGGAAGCTCTATTTGAGGCGATTCTCTATGAGCTTTTATCGTATAATCATTGGGTATGTGATTCAAGCTTAATTTTTTTTCTTTTCCCAGATTATGTATCTAGTTTTTCCTATTTTTTTTCATAATGTTGAGATTTGAAGTCTAAAGTTATGAAATCAAAAGTTCTTTATTTTAGGATCGATTTTGGATGAGTTTATATTGATTTTTGAAATTTTAAGTCCTTGTATCATGAGTAAATTGATTTAATAAAACAATATCAAAACTTTTTATTTTAAACTGTGTTTGATAATAGAGATTTAAGGTTTTACCTATAAATAAAATATTGATATTTTGAGGATTTCAAACCTGATTTCTATCTAATGAATGAGAAGGGAAAAATACATCCCACATTCATAAAGAATGATAGGCAGATGGTCTTGTACATGTTAGATATTCCTACAAATGGCTCTAGTCTTATATTGAGGAAAAATATCGTGCAAGGTCTCAGTAGAACCAATGAATTCATCCCCATCTCCACCACCACACTTGACATTCTACGACAATGATTCAATTGAAAATGAGGTCCTGAGTGATAATTCAATGAATATGGGTAATCATTCAATGAATATGGATAATTATCTAATGTACATGGAAGATCATCTAATGAATGTGGAAGATCCCAAAAGTTTTGAAGTAGAGTATGAAGAGTATGGATTGGAATAACAATCCAACCATTTCTTTTTCGATAGAACTAATTTCTACAAAGAACAAACATTCAGTAGTAAGGATGAGCTAAAAATGTAATTGGTGAAGCAGCGGTGAGGAAATCTCTAATTTTTCTACATTGAAGATTTATACCAAATACTTTAAAGTAAAATATGTATCTCTTAATTGTTCCTAGATGTTGTAGGCCAAAAAGTATGAATGCTCGAGCAGATTTTGCATCTACAAGTACTTGGCGATCACGGTTGTGGTATTAAACATACCACGGACATCCATAGAAAAGTCTCGGACATAGTCATTGCCTTATTTTGTATGAATCGGTATTGTTATGTCAAAGTTCCAAACAGAAAAAACTGAAAGGATTGTTTTTAGGGAGTTGCATTGTAGTTTAAGATACTGGAAGTGTTGTATTGGAGGTATGATTCCCAAGGAAATTGTTTGAGGGACACCGAAGCATGGGTATTCTTGCTTGCCAACTTTTTCCTACATGATCGACTCATTTAATGTTAGTTCTACCTATTCTATCATGGTAAACAAGGAGATTGCAGATTTATGTACTACTTCTTATCCTTTAGTAATTGTATTAAAGGATTCTCTTATATGAAAAGGGTAATTACAGTTGATGACACTTATTTACACGGTAAGTATAAGGTCATGTCTATGAGCACTGTTGCATTGGATACATAAAATTATATTTATCCAATTGCCTTCTATATTGTGGAGAAAAAGAACGATGTGTCTTAGACCTTATTCTTTGAGAAGCTAAAGTCTATAGTGGTCGATGGACCAGATTTATGCATTATCTCTAATAGACACAAGTACATTTCTAATAGCATTATGAGGATTTATAATCATGCTCATCATAGATATTGCATAAGGCACTTTGGTGAAATATCCAGATAAATCACCAATGTAGAATTACCTCTAGTTGTACTACAATGCGACAAAGGAATATTGTTTTAAGAAGTTCCATGGTCATTTTGTGGAATTCAAGACAAATTCCCCAAGGCAGTTGACATCCTTCAGCATGAACTTGGTTTTGAGAAGTGGAGTAGGAGACCTTTCCCAAGAAATAGGTATGATGTGATGGCTAAAAACTTTGCTGAGTCACTCAACTCTATGTTGATGGATGGAAAAGAGTATCTCGTGGCATCCATATTCAAATTGATTACTAAGAGGTTTGGTGAAAAGTTCAGAGAGAGGCATGCATGTGTCCTTAAAACAAAAAAGAATAAATTAATCTATGTATCCAAGAAAATTGCAAGGAATAATATGACTGAAGGTGACTCCTTGTATGTGACAAACATAAATAGGGACGCTAACCATTTTACTGTGTTCAACAGAGATTCTACTACCAAAGTGAACCTTCTAGAAAAGATGTGTTCTTTTAGGGAATATGACTTGATCAAAAACCCATGCACTTATGTGATGGACATTTTACAAACAAAGTATGGCGATGATTATGGTACGAGCATCTATTAGTACTCTTGACCTATATAGAAAGC
Organism: Capsicum annuum; assembly: GCF_002878395.1. Classification (NCBI taxonomy): domain Eukaryota; kingdom Viridiplantae; phylum Streptophyta; class Magnoliopsida; order Solanales; family Solanaceae; genus Capsicum; species Capsicum annuum. The sequence goes on along the minus strand of NC_061111.1, from coordinate 58,939,789 downwards.
TAAAGCATAGCTAGTTGCATACTCTGAAGGTATCAATGTTGTCCCTCTAGAGTCAGAATAGAGTGTGCCATAGCAATTGTTAGACTTGAAGATTATTCCACCCCTTATCGATCCCAAGCGTTGAAGGAAGAAAATAAAATATGCTAAGGGCTTCGATGAGACTTTCAAGTCCAAGCGAAGGAACAAGTGTTCAATATGCAAGAGATCCAGACACAAGAGAACCACATATTTGAACAACAAATCTTACATAAACTTGTATCATTTTGTTTTTGTAACTCGAGCTACTATATTTTAAGATCCCTGCATTTTGGTCAACTTAATGTCATGTCAATTGCTATTGAATTAGCTCTTTATCTATTATCAATCGTCAAATTATAGCATATTTGCACACTTTCTATTAGGTGTATTTAGTTATATTTAATTGACTATATTTTCATTCCAATGAAAACCCTTTGTAATACCCCGGGAAAATTTTTCGTTGAAATTTTGTGCGTAAACGTGTTGGGTTCTATCTTCTAGAATAAATTATAAATTTTTCGTGTGAAATGTCTTAGATTATGACCCACCATTGCGTATAATATCAAATAAGATTTCCAACGATATGTGTATCATCCAAAACGGACACTCGAGCGACGAGTTATGAACATTCCGATCGAACCGTGAATAGTAAAACGTGCAGGAAAACATATTGAGGCCTGGCGTATTTTTGTTCCAACTTTAAACGATCATAACTCTTTGTACATAATAATCTGGGTGATCTACTATATATCAACGGAAAGTTCTGCGAGTCCTCTTTCCAATGAAATTGGTTTCATCCAATTTGTCTATCGGAGTAAAAGGTTATGGTCGATCTACTTCAGCCTATCAAAAGTAAATTTTTAGGTCAACTTCAAATGATCATAACTCCTTGTACACAATGATCTGGGTGAGATACTATATATAAACGGAAAGATATGAGATTCCTCTTTCTAATGAAATTAGTTCTATCCAATTTGAATATTGGAGTAAAACGTTATGGTTGATCTACTTCAGACTATCAAAACAGTCCACCAAAAGACAGATTCAAGATTTTTTTTATTTTTAGGGGCGTTTTGGTCATTCCTCCTCACCCAAAATCCGTCCAAACCCTATATTAAAGCCTATTAGAAGCATTATATGTTATATTTCATCAAAATCCCTCAAAAAGAAAACCCTAAGCTCCTATATCCAACTTCAAGAACCTCCAAAGTTCACCATTAATTCTGCAAATTTATTCAAGATTCCAAGTTTCTAGTTCAAAAACTCCAAGAACCATCATTCAAAGGCACGATTAACATCTCAAAAATGAGTATCGATCTAAAGTTTATCATTCAAGGTATGTGGAGTTTTTCAACAAGAACTCTCTTTCGTTCTTGTGCCCAAAAGTAATTTTTTTTACAAAGGCATGATTTTTGATTGATTTTTATAAATTTGAAGCATGAACCCATATCTTATGATGATTATTATGAAATCATGATGTTTATGATTTTGAAAGATGAATTTACATGTGTGGTGATATAAAGCATGAATCTTGAATGATATTTATCATGATTTTGATATTTGGGTCGTGAACCCCCATTGGAAATTGTATTTTTTTTGAGAAAGTGAGTGTTATAAGCACATTGATGTTGAATAGTTGAGATATTTTAAGAAGCTATGACCTTTTGGTCTTAATGGAGTTGTTTTGAACTCGAGTGTGAAAGAAATCCACAACGTGGTTGATTTTGATAGATGGGAAGCATGATGGCTCCCGATGTATATTTATATATTACTGAAATTGTTTTTTTGTGGATTGTCTTTGAAATGATCTGAGCTAAGTTCGGAAGAAATCTTTAGCACTGAGTGGGAGGTATAAAATGACCTTACCTCCCTAGAACTACATGCCCCCGTAGGAGTGAGCCTGAGGCTGATTTATATAGTGATCACTAGTTTGTGTGGATTTGATATCGATAGTCCTACTCCGATGGAAAGGATAGGACGGCTCTCCCCAACGTGGGTTGTACGTTGGAATCCATGTACTCACATGGTTTATGTCGGTTATAGGATCTCCCAGTATGTGTGTGTTTCCTAGTGTCTATGGTGAATGGTGAAGTGATTTGAAAGTGGAATTGTGAAAGTTATTCTTTCGAAAGATTTAAATGATATTTACATTATGAGAACTAATATTCTTGATGAACTGAAAGTGATTGACAAATTATATGATGACTCACATGTGTTATTGTACTTATTTCATCCTCTCATGATTATGATGATTTTCTTCGGGCTATGTGAGTCTTTCATACATCCTGCATATTTCTTATAAATATTTATGATGATGATGTTTATAAAACTGCATACACCCCCATATACTCAGTTTTTTTCCATGGTACAAACCCACATTTTTAGATGTGGGCTGTATTTTCTCAGAATATAGGTTCAGGTGCTCAGTTTCTGATTAGACAGTAATTCTTCGGGCAGCTGTTCTACATCCTCTGTTGTGGTGAGTCCTCATGTTCTGAGGATGTGATGTCTGATGTTGGTTTCACAGAATTGTTTACATTTGATAACTGAGTATGAGTCAATTGGGGCATGTCTCAATGGCTCACTGGTTTTATTAATTTTCTTAAAGGCTTGTTAGACTAGTATAGATGTTGGGAGTTGACTAATAAGTCATATTTTGTTATCTTTCTAAAATTCTTTTATTCTTGGATGATGATTACTCTGTTGATATTTGAGGGTTATTTATGAAAACCCCGTTGATTTGTGTTGAACTGAATGAAAATGGCTCAAAGGGTTAGCTTGGGGCTACTCATAGCCTCAAGCATCGTGTGACGCTCTGGGACCCATTTTTCGGGGTGTTACAAACTTGGTATCAAAGCCTAAGATTTTTAGGTGTCCTAGGGAGTCTGACAAGCCGCGTTAAGTAGAGTCTTAATCATCGGTGTGTAGCTCGCCACATCTATAAGCAAGAGGCTACAAGATATTTTAGAAAAAAGTGTGATTCTTTCTTTTAGAAGTCTATCATGCTTAAAGTATCTCTCTCTGCTATTGATTCATGCTCTACTCCTTCAGAAATATTCCTCCACGTCGAGCGAGAAGAAATAATGATGGTCAGCAACCTTAACCCGCTGACCCATTGAATGAAAATATGTCTCATGCTAAATTTCGGGCAGCCTTTTAGGCGCTGGCCCAAGCTGTTACTATAAATGTTCAGGCCAACCCGACCCTAGATCCACAGCAGCAGGGAGGTGATTCAGCTGCTGCCAGGATATATGACTTCATGCGGATGAATTCGCTGAAATTCTTTGGGTCCAAGTCTGATGAGGATCCACGGTTGTTTTTAGAGGAGGTGCAAAAGATTACTTAGGTGATGCATGTATCTGAGGAACATAGTGTGGAGTTGGCTGCGTATATGTTGAAAGACCTTGCTTATGACTGGGTTGTTGCTTGGAGAAAAGGTCGAGGTGAGAGAGCTGTCCTTAAAACTTGGCAAGAGTTCCAGGATGCATTCCTGGATAAGTTTTTCCCTTTGGACATGAGGGAGGCAAAGGTGGAAGAGTTTATGAACCTGCGACAGGGCTCTATGACTGTTAGGGAGTACTGTCTAAAGTTTAATCAGTTGGCTAAGTATGCTCCTGACTTAGTGGTTGATAATCGGGCCAGTATGTGTAAGTTTGTGACTGGAGTGTCTAGTTATATGGTTAAGGAGTGTAGGTCTTCTATGCTGAATAGTGAGATGAATCTTTCTAGGCTGACGACTCATACCCAACAGATTGAGGCAGACAAGATTAAGGAGAGAGATAAAATGAGAGGGAATAAAAGAGCTAGGTCCGAGCAGCACAGACAGGGTCAGACTAGATCGCAGGGAGGGATTCACCCTCAGTATCAGGATCGTTCGTCTATGCCAGCACTGCCATCTACTAGTGCTCTCGTGCCTAGAGCTAGGCAGGAGCAAGGTACCAGGTCATATGCATCCAGGTCCTAGTACAGTGCTGGCAGTAAGCCAAATTGTCCCCTGTGTCCTAAGTATGGTAGGGCTCATTCGGGTGAGTGTTGGGGTAAGAAGAGGGGTTGTTTTTGGTGTGGTGACATGGGTCACAGAGTTAGAGATTGTCCACAGGATGAACAAGGGCATCATGACTATCGCCCTCAGACCCAGACTCAGACTGTTAGTGTTCAGTTCCAGCGACTCACCCAGCCCCAGCTCAGGGTACCTCTTCTAGCAATGCTGGCGGGCAGCGCCAGAATAGATTCTATGCTTTACCATCCCACCAGGAACAGGAGGACTCTCCCAATGTTGTTACTGGTATGCTTCGTATATTTCAGTTTGATGTGTATGCTTTGTTAGATCCTGGATCCAGTTTCTCATATGTTACACCTTTAATTGCTGTGAATTTTAAAATGAGTCCTGAGATTATTCCTGAGCCTATCCTAGTTTCTACCCCAGAGGGTGATTCGATTGCTTTCCAGAAAGTGTATAAAAAGTGTCTTGTTACCGTTCTTCATAGAGTCTTATTGGCTGATCTGATTGAGTTAGACATGGTAGATTTTGATGTGATTTTGGGTATGGACTGGCTGTATTCTTCTTATGCCTCTATTGATTGTCGGACTCGAGTGGTCAAGTTTTAGTTTACGGGTGCATCCGTGTTTGAGTGGTCTGGGAATTCTGTGTCACCCAAGAGTCATTTTATCTCTTACCTCAAAGCTAGAAAACTTATTTCCAAGGGGTGTATTTACCATTCGGTTAGAGTCAAAGACACTAAGTGTAAGACTCCAACTCTCCAGTTTGTTAACGTCGTCAATGAGTTTTCTGATGTCTTTCTAGATGATCTCCCAGGGATACCTCCTGATAGAGAGATAGAGTTCGGGATTGATCTTTTTCCCGATACTCAGCCCATTTCTATTCCTCCTTACCGTATGGTCCCTACAGAACTTAAGGAGTTGAAAAAGCAACTTAAAGATCTACTAGATAAGGGTTTCATAAGGCCCAGTATTTCTCCTTGGGGTGCTCCTGTGTTGTTTGTGAGAAAAAAAATGGCTCTTTGCGTATGTGCATTGATTATCGCCAACTAAATAAAGTCACCGTAAAAAATAAGTACCCCCCTTCCGAGAATAGATGATTTGTTTGACCAATTGCAAGGTGCAAGTTATTTCTCAAAGATAGACCTTCGTTTCGGCTATCATCAACTCAAAGTTAGGGAGTGTGACATCCCAAAAACCGCTTTCCGAACTTATTATGGCCATTTTGAGTTTCTTGTTATGTCTTTTGGGTTAACTAATGCCCCAGCAGCTTTCATGGACCTCATGAATCAAGTGTTCAGATCATATCTGGATATGTTTGTCATAGTGTTCACCGATGATATACTGGTGTACTCCCATAGTGAGGATGAACATTTTGATCATCTCCCAACTGTCTTGCAAACCCTGAAAGATCACAAGTTGTTTTCCAAGTTTAGTAAGTGTGAGTTTTGGCTAAGGTCAGTTGCTTTTCTGGGTCATATCATTTCTTCCGAGGGTATTAGAGTTGATCCCCAAAAGACCAAAACTGTTAGAAATTGGCCTAGACCTATTTCTCCAATTGATATCCAAAGTTTCTTGGGTTTAGCTGGCTATTACCACCATTTTGTTGAGGGTTTCTCCTCTATAGCATCTCTTATGACTCGGTTGACCCAAAAGAAAGTGAAGTTCTTGTGGTCCGAATCTTGTGAGAAGAGTTTTTAGGAGTTGAACACTCGACTCACTTCAACCCCTGTTTTGACTTTGCCTGATGGTGTTGATGGTTTTATGGTGTACTGTGATGCTTCGAGAGTTGGATTGGGTTGTGTATTGATGCAGAAGGGTAAGGTGATAGCTTATGCTTCTAGACAGTTGAAACCCTATAAGAAAAATTACCCCACCCATGAACTTGAGTTGGCTGCTATTGTGTTTGCTTTGAAAATCTGGAGACACTATTTGTATGGTGTCCATGTTGATGTTTTCACTGATCATAAGATTCTGCAGTATGTGTTTACCCAGAGAGAATTGAATCTTAGGCAGAGACGATGGTTAGAATTATTAAAGGACTATGATATGAGTGTCCTGTACCATTCAAGCAAGGCCAATGTTATGGCGGATGCCCTAAGTAGAGTGTCCATGGGTAGTGTTTTGCATGTGGTAGAAGGTAAGAAAAAGTTGGCTCGTGATGTACATCATTTGGTTAGATTGGGGGTTAGGTTGTTTGACTCTGCTGAAGGTAGTATAGGTGTTCAGAGTAGTTTTGAATCCTCCTTGGTTTCAGAAGTGAAGGAAAAACAATACTTAGATGCTAGTTTGGTCAGACTGAAGGAGTCAGTCAAGGACCAAAAAGTAGAGGTTTTCTCCCAAGGGGGAGATGGTGTGTTAAGATTGCAGGGTAGATTGTGTGTCCCGAATGTTGATGATCTGAGATAGAGGATTATGGCTAAAGCATATGGGGCACGATATTCTATTCATCCTGGTGCCGCCAAGATGTACCGAGACTTGCGGGAATCTATTGGTGGAGTGGCATGAAGAAAGATATAGCAGCGTTTGTAGCTAAGTGTGCAACAAGCCAATAGGTTAGGGTTGAACACGAAAGACCTGGTAGTATGATGCAAGAGTTTAGTATTCCCACCTGGAAGTGGGAAGAGATAAATATGGACTTCGTGATTGGTTTACCTCCTTCCCGACAAGATCATAATTCCATTTGGGTTGTGGTTGATAGCTTGACTAAGTCGGCTCATTTCATGTCTGTTCATACTTCATATACTGCTGAGGATTACGCTAGATTGTATATCCGAGAGCTATTTAGACTGCATGGAGTTCCCTTGTCTATCATTTCGGATAGAGGGTACTCAATTCACTTTATAATTTTGGAAAGCTTTTCAGAAGGGTCTTGGTACCCAAGTGCTTTTGAGTTATGCTTTTCATCCGCAGACCAATGGTCAGGCTGAGTGGACCATCCAGACCTTAAAAGATATGCTGAGAGCTTGTGCACTTGACTTTGAGGGAAGTTGGGATGATCACTTACCGTTGATAGAGTTTGCTTACAATAACAGTTTCTACTCTAGTATTGACATGGCTCCGTTTGAAGCATTATATGAGAGAAAGTGTAGATCACCCATAGGTTGGTACGAGGTGGGTGAAGTGGCCGTGAGTGGTCCTGATTTGGTATTTGAGGCTATGGAAAAAGTTAAGTTGATTAGGGAAAGGTTGAAAACTGTGCAGAGTCTTCAGAAGTCATATGCAGATGTTAGAAGGAGAGACCTTGAGTTTGAAGTTGGTGACCTAGTGTATCTAAAAATTTCACCCATGAGGGGGGTGAAGAGATTCGGAAAGAAGGGGAAGCTTAGTCCCCGTTATGTTGGTCCTTACAAAATTCTTAGCCGTGTTGGTAAGGTAGCTTATGAAGTTGAGTTGCCTTCCGAGTTGTCCTCTGTTCATTCAATATTCCATGTCTCCATGCTTAGAAAGCTTATTAGCGATGTTGTGGTAGTGGATTCCTCTATGAGTGCTGACATTCAAGAAAATCTTTCTTTTGATGAGATTCCTGTTGAGATTCTTGATTTCAATGTCCGAAGACTAAGGAACAAAGAAGTTCCCTTGGTCAAAGTGTTGTGGCGAAACCAATCTGTTGAGGGTGCAACTTGGGAAGCTGAGGCGGATATGCGATCCAAGTAACCGCACCTATTTTCCACGAACTCCGATCAAGCCGAAGGTACCGTTCTTTCCTAAATCATGCACTTTTGATAAAAGTTGCACTAGTTCAGCTATCATTTATTATGTGTTCAGCTGTAGTTTCTTGAATTTATGCATTCTATGTTGCATTCAGAGTGAGAAACGATGTGGTGATGAGTCTAACGAATGGTTTCAGCTGTATTCTCTATTCCCTATCTAATCTTGGCATGTCTAGCGTTATTCAAGGATGAATGTTTCCAAGGGAGGATGATGTAATACCCCAGAAAATTTTTCGTTGAAATTTTGTGCGTAAACGTGTTGGGTTCTATCTTCTAGAATGAATTATAAATTTTCCATGCGAAATGTCTTAGATTATGACCCACCATTGCGTATAGTATCGAATAAGATTTCCAACGATATGTGGATCATCCAAAATGGACACCCGAGCGACGAGTTATGAACATTCTGATGGAACCATGAATAGTAGTAAACAGTCAAACGTGCAGGAAAAAGTACTGAGACCTGGAGTATTTTTGCTCCAACTTTAAATGACCATAAATACTTGTACATAATGATCTGGGTGATCTACTATATATCAACGGAAAGCTCTGCGAGTCCTCTTTCCAATGAAATTGATTTCATCCCATTTGTCGATCGGATAAAAAAGCTATGGTCGATCTACTTTAGCCTATCAAAAGTGAATTTTTGGGTCAAATTCAAATGATCATAACTCCTCGTACACAATGATCTGGATGAGATACTATATATCAACGAAAATATATGAGAGTCCTCTTTCTAATGAAATTAGTTTCATCCAATTTGAATATCGGAGTAAAATGTTATAGTTGATCTACTTCAGACTATCAAAACAGTCCACCAAAAGACAGATTCAAGATTTTTTTTGATTTTTAGGGGCGTTTTGGTCATTCCCCCTCATCCAAAATCAGTCCAAACCCTATATTAAATCCTATTAGAAGCATTATATGTTATATTTCATCAAATTCCCTCAAAAAGAAATTCCTAAGCTTCTACATCCAACTTCAAGAACCTCCAAAGTTGACCATTAATTCTTCAAATTTATTCAAGATTCCAAGTTACTAGTTCAAGAACTCCAAGAACCATCATTCAAAGGCACGATTAACATCTCAAAAATGAGTATCGATCTAAAGTTCATCATTCAAGGTATGTGGAGTTTTTCAACAAGAATTCTCTATCGTTCTTGTGCCCAAAAGTAATTTTCTTTACAAAGGCATGATTTTTATTTGATTTTTATGAATTTGAAGCATGAACCCATATCTTATGATGATTATTATGAAATCTTGATGTTTATGATTTTGAAAGATGAATTTACATGTGTGGTGATATAAAGCATAAATCTTGAATGATATTTATCATGATTTTGATATTTGGGTTGTGAACCCCCATTGGGAATTGTATCTTTTTTTGAGAAAGTGTGTGTTATAAGCACGTTGATGTTGAATATTTGAGATATTTTAAGAAGCTTTGACCTTTTGGTCTTAATGGAGTTGTTTTGAACTCGAGTATGAAAGAAATCCACAACGTGGTTGATTTTGATAGATGGGAAGCATGATGGCTCCCGATGTATATTTATATATTACTAAAATTGTTTTGTTCTGGATTGTCTTTGAAATGATCTGAGCTAAGTCCGGAAGAAATCTTTTGCACCGAGTGGGAAGTATAAAATGACCTTACCTCCCTAGAACTACGTGCCCCCATAGGAGTGAGCCTGAGGCTGATTTATATAGTGATCACTAGTTTGTGTGGATTTAATATCGATAGTCCTACTCTGATGGCAAGGATAGGATGGCTCTCCCCAACGTGGGTTGTATGTTGGACTCCATGTAGCTCACATGGTTTATGTCGATTATAGGATCTCCCAGTATGTGTGTGTTTCCTTGTGTCTATGGTGAATGGTGAAGTGATTTGAAAGTGGAATTGTGAAAGTTATTCTTTCGAAAGATTTAAATGATATTTACATTATGAGAATTAATATTCTTGATGAACTGAAAGTGATTGACAAATTATATGATGACTCACATGTTTTATTGTACTTATTTCATCCTCTCATGATTATGATGATTTTCTTCGGGCTATGTGAGTCTTTCATACATCCTGCATATTTCTTATAAATATTTATGATGATGATGTTTATAAAACTGCATACACCCCCATATACTTGATTTCTTTCCATGGTACTAACCCACATCTTCAGATGTGGGCTGCATTTTCTCGGAATATAGGTTCAGGTGCTCAGTTTCAGGTTCGATAGTGATTCTTCGGGCAGCTGTTCTACATCCTCTGTTGTGGTGAGTCCTCATGTTCCGAGGATGTGATGTTTGATATTGGTTTCACAGAATTGTTTACATTTGATAACTGTGTATGAGTCAGTTGGGTCATGTCTCAATGGCTCACTGGTTTTATTAATTTTATTGAAGGCTTGTTAGACTAGTATAGATGTTGGGAGTTGACTAATAAGTCATATTTTGTTATCTTTCTAAAATTCTTTTATTCTTGGATGATGATTACTCTGTTGATATTTGAGGGTTATTTATGAAAACCCCGTTGATTTGTGTTGAACTGAATGAAAATGGCTCAAAGGGTTAGCTTGGGGCTACTCATAGCCTCAAGCACCGTGTGACACTCTGGGACCCATTTTTCGGGGTGTTACAAACTTGGTATCAGAGCCTAAGTTTTTTAGGTGTCCTAAGGAGTCTGACAAGCCGCGTTAAGTAGAGTCTTGATCATCGGTGTGTAGCTCGCCACATCTATAAGCAAGAGGCTACAAGATATTTTAGGAAAAAGTGTGATTCTTTCTTTTAGAAGTCTATTGTGCTTAAAGTATCTCTCTCTGCTATTGATTCGTGCTCTACTCTTTCAGAAATATGCCTCCACGTCGAGCGAGAAGAAATAATGATGGTCAGAAACCTTAACCCGCTGACCCATTGAATGAAAATGTGTCTCATACTGAATTTTGGGCAGCCTTTCAGGCGCTAGCCCAAGCTGTTACTACAAATGTTCAGGCAAACCCGGCCCTGGCTCTATAGCAGCAGGGAGGTAATTCAGCTGCTGCCAGGATCCGTGACTTCATACGGATGAATCCGCTGAAATTCTATGGGTCCAAGTCTGATGAGGATCCACGGTTGTTTTTAGAGGAGGTGTGAAAGATTAATCAGGTGATGCATGTATCTGAGGAACGTAGTGTGGAGTTAGCTGCGTATAGGTTGAAAGACCTTGCTTATGACTAGGTTGTTGCTTGGAGAAAAGGTCGAGGTGAGAGAGCTGTCCTTAAAACTTGGTAAGAGTTCCAGGATGCATTCCTGGATAAGTTTTTCCCTTTGGATATGAGGGAGGCAAAGGTGGAAGAGTTTATGAACCTGCAATAGGGCTCTATGACTGTTAGGGAGTACTGTCTAAAGTTTAATTAGTTGGCCAAGTATGCTCCTGACTTAGTGGCTGATAATCGGGCTAGTATGAGTAAGTTTGTAGCTGGAGTGTCTAGTTCTGTGGTTAAGGAGTGTAGGTCTTCTATGCTGAATAGTGAGATGAATCTTTCTAGGCTGACGACTCATGCCCAACAGATTGAGGCAGACAAGATTAAGGAGAGAGATAAAATGAAAGGGAATAAAAGAGCTAGGTCCGAGCAGCACAGACAGGGTCAGACTAGATTGCAGGGAGGGAGTCGCCCTCAGTATCAGGATCGTTCGTCTATGCCAGCATCGTCATCTACTAGTGCTCCCGTGCCTAGAGGTAGGCAGGAGCAAGGTACAAGGTCATATACATCCAGGTCCCAGTACAGTGCTGGCAGTAAGCCATATTGTCCCCTGTGTCCTAAGTGTGGTAGGGCTCATTTGGGTGAGTGTTAGGGTGAGAAGAGGGGTTGTTTTCGGTGTGGTGACATGGGTCACAGAGTTAGAGATTGTCCACAGGATGAACAAGGGCATCATGACTATCGCCCTCAGACCCAGACTCAGACTGTTAGTGTTCAGTTCCAGCGACTCACCCAGCCCCAGCTCAGGGCACCTCTTCTAGCAATGCTGGCAGGCAGTGCCAGAATAGATTTTATGCTTTACCATCCCACCAGGAACAGGAGGACTCTCCCAATGTGTTACTAGTATGCTTCGTATATTTCAGTTTGATGTGTATGCTTTGTTAGATCCTGGATCCAGTTTCTCATATGTTACACCTTTAATTGCTGTGAATTTTAAAATGAGTCCTGAGATTATTCCTGAGCCTATCCTAGTTTCTACCCCAGTGGGTGATTCGATTGTTTCCCAGAAAGTGTATAAAAAGTGTCTTGTTACCGTTCTTCATAGAGCCTTGTTGGCTGATCTGATTGAGTTAGACATGGTAGATTTTGATGTGATTTTGGGTATGGACTGGCTGTATTCTTCTTATGCCTCTATTGATTGTCGGACTCGAGTGGTCAAGTTTTAGTTTTCAGGTTTATCCGTGTTTGAGTGGTCTGGGAATTCTGTGTCACACAAGAGTCATTTTATCTCTTACCTCAAAGCTAGAAAACTTATTTCCAAGGGGTGTATTTACCATTTGATTAGAGTCAAAGACACTAAGTCTGAGACTCCAACTCTCCAGTCTGTTAACGTCGTCAATGAGTTTTCTGATGTCTTTCTAGATGATCTCCCAGGGATACCTCCTGATAGAGAGATAGAGTTCGGGATTGATCTTTTTCCCGATACTCAGCCCATTTCTATTCGTCCTTACTGTATGGCCCCTACAGAACTTAAGGAGTTGCAAAACTATAACATAACTTATAAAACATAACATCTGGGTGGGGTACGAAATACCCAAAACAACTAAAATAAACTGTATGAACATGATAGTCTGAAAAGTCTCTAACTGACTGAACTGTCTAAATAAGGAGTAAATGGGACATGTCACTAACTAACACCAAATACTGAAATAGACTAAGTACTGAAATGATAAAATATTTCCCATGTCCTCGAAGGATGAGGACTCACTACTGACTCTACCTGCTGAGCATTGGAATACTACTGATGCTCTGGAGCTCGCGCCTCTGAACCTATGGTATAAAACACCATAGCACAAATGCGTCAGTACGATTGAACGTACTGGTATGCATGTGAGGTAGGCTGAATGCAAAGGGTTCACATGCATGAACTATACTAATTTACTGGATAACATGAACATGAGAATGCATGCATGAATACATAATAATGGTAACTGAGTTCATTCATAAGCAGCCCAACATTTAGTTATACATAAATCTCACAATTAAAAAAGGGCTTAAAAATTCATGCTCTCAAACCCAATTCATAATTCATAACATGCAAAATATCATAAATTTCATCATGGGGAAATAAATTTCACAAGTCACATTCATAAATCACTTTCCAAACCCAAATCATGTTTGTATAAGACTATAAATCAAGTTTATGGAAAAAAACCCCATGATAATTATGTACTTTCATCAAATTAGATTTATGATGCATGCTCTTAAAATAATTTCTCAAAACTCATTACATATACATAAATATATACTTTAAAGCTTGTTAAAATCATAAATCCTATGATCATGAGATTTAGGATAGCCCCACATATCTTTTGACAGAGAGAAATCGAAAAGAGCATAGAGAAAATGGACCCCCAAAGCTTGAATTCCTTAACCCTAGGTATTTTTCCCCTCTTGTGCTTAAGGAAGATGAACTAGGTATTTTTGAAGAGAAAATAACATGTTTAATGATTGTATTCATCTATAAGTGTTTGGGAAAATCGTATGGGATGTGAAAGGACCATTTTCCCCTTAAAATAACACAAAAACAAAGCCTTTACGCCGCTATGCTTTGACTGGGAGACGCATGCCCCATCGCCTAAGGCCAGGATGGGCGCCGCATACCCTATTTCCTAAGGCCAGGCTGGGCGCCGCATACCCCATCGTATAGACTGGACAGTGCTTCATTCAAGCATTATAACTTTCGAATCTGTACTCGGATTGACGAATAGTTTGTTGAGTTAGAAAGAAGACACAAAGGGTTTTAATTTGATATATAGTAGGCTACATGACTCCTTATATACTAGGAGAAATAGTTGTTGGAAGTTGACCCAAGAAAAATAGTCAACTAAAAATCTATCAATAGGAAAGTGCTCAACTTAACGTTTGAGCTAGGAGATTCTTATGGTGTATATTCAACTCTAAGGATGTTTTAATACTAAGGAAGTGTCATTGACACTTATTTCTAACTAGAAACCATTGAATTCGTGTCTATGTACATTGGAAAGATGGTTCAATTTTAGCCCGAAAGTGCGGGATGTTACATTTTCTCCCCCTTGGGATCATTTGTCCCCGAATGATGGGTTGGGACTTGTTGAAGCTCTAAAATTATGGAATAAGGAACGTAACCTTGCATTAAACATTTTTTTCTAAACAAAATATGCAAAGGCATCAAAAGAGCTTTAAGATAACCCCTTGTGAAACGTGTAAGCACGAAGTGTAAGATAATAAGAATTGACCTTGTACATGAATTCTAAGGATCATAATCATCACAACATAAGGAATGAGTTTATTTGGCGATAATTGGCCTGATTTACATCGGTTCAATCATGAAATAAGATTTCATGAGAGATAGGATTTAGAAGCATTCTCCACCTTACACGATACAATGAATGGACCTTAAACTTAAGAGACACTATTTTTCTATGCCCCAACATTAAATAACATACTTCATCATTTCTAACTTACAATTCTCCAATCACATATCTAACCATAAGAGTTTGTGTCCCACTGCATAGTACTTCTATGTTGAAGCCTAACTCAGAGAAAGGAGGTGCTAGCTTAAGCTATGGGACCCTATATAAGAATATTACTCCACCCTATCACTACCACCAAGTACCCTCGGGTTTTAATTTAGGGAGTACCAACCATATAGCATATTGGTATGTGTTTTCATCAATCACAACATTCAAGCCTATCATTACAACACCTACTTCATGGATCTCCCCACTAAGACCAGCAAATTCGATCACTCTCACAAAGATTTTCACCACATATCTCCTTCCTAACTAGTTCACATAACAAAAATTCATTTCCTTTCTTCCCCCTCCACCTATAATCGTAGCTAAAGAAATCACATCAAAATTTTCACATTCAAGAACATCTACTCCCTTTCCTAAAACATTACTACGCTTCCACAACCACCATCATACTAACATTAGGAGAGTCATTGAGGGACCCGAGCATAAGCATCATAAAAGGGAGTAACACTATTCAATTATAACATATACCTATTGCACCACTCAAGGTGGGACATGAAGTGAAGATACGATACAATAGACACAAAGTGATTCATATGTATAGTGTTTGGATCATAAGTAGAGAGTCATTCGGTATAAATACAACACAACATGATTTCTTAGGACAGACCATAGTGAGAAACATAAGTGCTTACATCATGAGTCGTATAACATAAGTTTAGAATTCATGAAGTCAATGATTGAGACAAGGATTGATACTTGAAGCTATTGCTTCTCATTTTTAGAGCTGGGATAGTCATGAGTTTGCATGAAGCTTATCACTTTGGCTAATCATGACGTAAAATGAATTGATAACATGTAGAAAACATAGTTTCTTAGAACCAAGCATTATGTGAGACGTGGATTTTTATGGATTATGTGCAACATAACATAGAGCTTGGATACTTGGAATATTGGATCACTGAGGGACATTATTGCTTCTAGTTTGAACGTCGAAACATGACATGAGTTACATAGAGAGCTCAAACCTTAGATATAGGCAGGACTTGAATACATAAAACATTGGTAGATGCCCATTCAAATTGAAGTAGGGGGAGCTTGATTTAATAGGAATTGATTTATCATGATTCTTACTTGAAACTTGACACCACAAGAAAATTCGAGAACTACCTTAATTCATCATCTCCCCCTTAGATCAAAGTCACAATCCTAGACTTGCAAACATAACCTCACATCAAATCTATAGTCACAACTCCCAATACTAAAGGGATATCACCATATACATAAACGCTAAACTCTCCCTGATAAACTATGCTTTGAAGGCCTTGCTTCCCAGAAATACTACTCTTAACTTTCGCTAGCCTCAATCGTTATCACCCTACAACTCACACTCTCATGAGCAAACATATCCACACCACTTATCACATAACAATTTATTCTCCATCACTTAACATACCTAACAACATACTACCTTGGGGGGGTCAACTTATTCTTATATACTTACACCCTTATCCACTTAATGACTCAACCAAAATTCATCATTTTTAACACTAGTCCTCATGACTATATATATCACAATTATCCAATCCTTATTTCGCAAGTTGCCAACCTAGCCTATTTCAAATGTTACATCAAGACAACTAATTCATTCCCACAAAACATGCATTATCAATCTTGAGCTACTATTCTTATCACTACATATCTATTGTCTAACAACACCAATCATATGAATCATGCCATGTAATATACTAATCAATCGAATAGAAATATCAACCTAACTCTCTTATTTCACTTAACTATGGCCCATAATTTAATTCTCTCCACGTCATTACTACTATACCTCAAAATCTACTACATACCTTCTCACATGTAGTACTAGTTTACAACGACTAGAGAAAAGACAATCAAGGGGGAGGGGTAACAATCAAGGGGGAGGGGTAAAATCATATAATACATTTACTTACCCATACATACATCCCCACTACTTTCAAATTACATATACACCAATGAGTCTCTACCCATAACTATTGACTAATCTACCTCTTTCAATTCATAACCCATAAATGATTTCTGCAACCACCATAAATATCCATTCTGAGCTTCTTCCCTACTTTGAATAAATAATAATCATATCCAGTCATTTCCCTCACGAACTACTATACAATCTACAAATATTGCTATCACATTAGTCTATCGCAATAAAATAGCAAACAATCCCTCAATCAAAGGTTATACCACTAAACCAACTTTTTTATGTGAAAGTCACCCCCATTCTGACTTTTAAGCCTGTGACTTCATATCACAAACTTCTGGATCATTTTACAAATCATAGGTTATGACACTTTATCACATGTACTACTACTCGGGTAGAAATACTGTTCCAACATTCTTCTACCTATCTTTACCCTTACGCATAACATCTGCAACAAGGATTTTGGCGGGAATTGAATACACTTCATACCTTAAGTTGAAAAGCACAATTTCATTAAGGATAAGGTATAAACTCTAATCAATACACTTTGAAGAACTAATGGACTCCTCTCAAGTTCTTGTGCTATCTCATAACTTAATGTATAACTCAATCAAAAAGGACCACATTGTTGGGAATCTAAACTCTTGGACATGTATCGCCTCGACAATAAGGCATGGCCTATAAATTAGAGCAAGGAAGGAATTTGAATAAATTTCATATGGACAATGCTATAGCACAAACTAGAGTATGAAAGAATGAGAAACAACTCCTAAATACCCAGTAACCTCCAGATTATAAGTATGGTGCACAACACAATCATAAACAAGACTCTACTAGACACGACTTCATAGACACCCTGGGACCATGGACCATTCTCTGATACAAAGTTTATTATGATACGAGCTGAGGCCCTGGCCGCGACGGGCATCGTAAACCATGAAGGACAGAGAGACCCCTTAGCATGTAATCATAAACATAATTGATACATAAATCAAGGTGCGGAAGATATAATAATATTCCATGGAGATTCATTATAATACAATTCGTGTCAAGAAAATTATAACAATACAATACTCAACTCTTGTCTATGAAGCCCCTAATGAAAACCAAATATCAGACTACGATGAAGCCCCAAGATGGACCATATATTGAAAAACTCAACATATAAGAAAACATCTTCCGAAATATGGATGGCTCACCCTTTTATCTCATATTCCAAGTGTTATACAGATGTCATGGACTATGGGATTTGTAAGACCCCATAAAAATCCTAAGTCAAATTCAGCTCCTTAAGGATTGATAAGAAAATCCAACACTTAGAAGAATTTTTCTAAGTGTTAGAAACACTTAGTTTCATCTTATACCTCCGAACTTCAAGGATTTATATGATGACCTTTCCGACCTCCGTTTTTGGATTTTCAAGTTGCGTTGTGATCGGGGAAGTCAAGCGTACATCTTGAGTGAGTTTTGAAATTTTTGGAATCCATTTAGGGAGTGTTTGGATTTCAAAATTGAAGCACCATACGATTTGCATGCGTCGCATACTCTATAGCATGCTCCAGAAATTTTCAGCATTTCAGGGTTAACTTCAAACGATCATAACTTCCTGAATATTTTGAACTGTGAGAGCTGCTATATATTGATGAAAAGCTCTTTGAGTCCTATTTCTAATGCAATTGGTTTTATCCAAAACATCATATCAAAGAGTTATTATCAATTTACTTCAGCCTATTAGCCTGAAAACAACATAGGACAGCTGTGTCTTTCTCTCTTTCTCCAAGGATATTTTAGTCTTTTTCCCATTCTATATATATGCTCAAACATGGCATTAAGACTAATTTAGAGCAGAATATACTCCCTTTTTCTCAAATTCTCTCAAAAATTATCAAGAACAAATAAGGGTTCAATTGGGGGTTTCAAGATTCAAGCTAATTTCACCGTTAACTTTCATGGATAATCAATCTAAGGTATGCATGGTATTCATTCATGGATTCTTTTCATCCATGGAGCTCAAGAATCAAGTTTTAAGTTATGTATCATGAATATTTTGTTGTGGGATGTTTATAATCATGTTGTTGATGTTAAATTGAGTTTTAATTCCATGAGTTATTTCAAGAATCATGAAAACTAATTTATTTGTGGTATTATTCATATGAGATTTATGTTGAGTTCTTGGGATTTGCGAGTTGAATGTTATACCCATAATATTGATATATGTTAATTGATGAATGAAATATCCATGTTTCTCATGTGTATTGAATCATGACCATCATATGTTGAAAACCTTGAGATGTGAATTGGTGGTTATGGTCATGAATTGGGAACATGTTATATATGCCTAAGTATAAACATGCCTTTCATGTGTTTGTAAAAATATTCAAGTGAATGAATTGTGTCTTGTGATCCATTGGTGATCTAAATAATGAATTCATGTTAAGACTACATGATCTAAATGATTTTCATGTTGATGCTATGTCTTGCAAGTGTTTGACAAATGGTTCATGAAAGTTAAGTAATGAAACTACATTATGTTAGCATGTATACAAGTTCATGTCATGCAAGTGAAATTAAAATTGTGAAATTATGATATGTTAGGATACATTCCTATTCATGTACAAGATTATGATTATCAAGTGCTTTCATGAAATCCCCAACTTATGGTATTATGAATTACGGACTTTAGTCCTATGATCAAGAATTTTCATGATGTGTCAGTTTTCTTCCATCGAGTCCTGGGGGTACTTATACCCAAAAAATATAGCTGGGTGCCTAGAGCCATGTTATGTTTTCATGATACTCTCAGTCAAGCCATGTTCAGTAGACTTCAGTCAGTCTCATGACTCAGAAAAACTCATGTAAAGGCAGTATCAGTTTAGTTTAACTCAGTACTCAGTAATATTCTGTCAGTCTATGAAATTCAGTAAATTTCAGTATTAGTACAATTTAGTTAAGTATTCAGTTCAGACATCAGTAAACTCAGTCAGCTAACAGAACTCAGTAGCATTTAGTCAATTAATAGAATTCAGTAGTATTCCGCTAGTCATCGAAACTCAATAAACTCAGTCCATGTTCAGTTCAGTTAAATAGAGTAATCATTAATAGTTCAGTTAATTCTAGTATAAACTAGGAAATTAGTTCAGTGTCATTCAATTGGGAGTAGGATTCAGCACCGACCGAACCCAAGGATGGGAACTCACCTGCTAGTAGAGGGTGTAATTCTTAGAAGTAGTCCTTGCATTCCAGAACTATGTAGCCAGCATAGGTTGAGACATCAATACCTTTCAGTTGAGGGTAGATGAGGTGGCTTAACCTACCAAATGAGGGTTCCCACCATTCTCATTAGAGTACCTGCCAGATGAGGGTCACTCACATCTTGTCCTTACTAGTGGTGTGGTATTGACACCCTTCCAATCAGGGCAGAGATTGGACCCCAGCTTAGCTATTATAGCGTATTTGGCGCATATCGTTTAGATAACTACTTCTCATAGTTTCAGTATCAGTCTCAGTAAAAGAACTCAGATAGTTCTTCAGGATATTAGGACTGACAGATATAGTCAACTCAGATACAGTACGAAAATCAGCTAGTTCCATTAGATTTAGGACTGTAAGATACAGTTATTCATGCTATCAGTTATCAGAACTCATGTTATCAGATATATCAGTTATCAAAATTCAGTTATCATTCATGATATGTTATAGTAAATACATGTCATCAGTATTCATACTCAGTAGTCATGTTATCACGAACTCAGTTTCAGGACTATTATATACGATCAATCAGATAAGTTCTTCATAATCAAAACTATCAAAAATAGTCATTTTCTTTATCAGTAATATATCATCAGTTCCTCTTTATTCAGTAAACTCAATTTTCAGTAAATCAATACACAGAATTCAGTATCCAGTACTAGTACAGTTTCAGCTACAGTTATTATGTATTCATGCATGTATTCTCACATTCATGTTAGTCAGTATTGTTCATACATATGAACCTCATACATTCAGCCTACCTCACTTGTATACTAGTACTTTCAAAGTACTGACGCATACTTTTCTCATGCTATGGTGTCTTATACCATAGGTTTGGATGCACGAGATCCAGAGCTCCCTTATCAATTTCAGAGTCAGCCAGCAGTAGTAATTAACAGTGAGTCCTCATCCTTCGAGGACAATTATGTTATTATTCATATTACTATTTCAGTTTTCAGTTTATTTCAGTAGACGAAGTTAGTTGGGAACATGTCCCCTCAACTCCTTATTCAGTTCAATTTAGAGGTTTTCAGACTACAGTATGTCAGACAATTATTTCAAATTTATGTTGGTATTGTTATACCATTTTTAGATATTATTTTATCAGATATTTATTCAGATTTAAACCTTATGTCCTTACAGTATTATGTTTTCACATATTTTATAGTATGGTTATTCAGTGCTCAAGTACAAATATAATTCATGGGTTAGATTGTGGTCCTTCGGGGTCATGGGCACCGTGTAGCATTTCGGTTCAGAAAATTGGGGCGTTACAGGATTATACCACAGAACCTGAAATATAGGGGGTCAATACACAAAGGTACTGGTACATAAAACAATCCAAAAATAACATATATTTTTATACACCATAAGTGAGAACATTTCATAAATCAATTTAGTATAAGGTAAATTAAAACACATGGACATAATTTGATAAGTTTTAAAACATTTTCTTGTAATCATGACTCAACTCTTTACTTTACTTCTGAGCTAGATGATACACCCTACAAATGTACTTATCCACGGGATATATGGACTCCGCCCTTGAATCGGCGGCTAAGCCCCTATTTTGAGTTTGCCACAAGGATTGGGGTCTGTCATTCGTACTATGCCATATGGCCATCGCTAACGTACAATATATATTATAGGACATTATAAACCTATATCAGCAAAACATGGTTTTGGGCTAAGAGTTATCTGAACTCAAGCCTTCTTCGGGTAACCAACTAGCTCTCTTTAAGCCTAATTTTAGTTCTTTAAAACCATGATTCATGCTCTTAAAACATTCTTTACTTTCATGATTAAGGTTATTTCATAATAGGTATGGTAATACCTACACTTGAAAGCCATATCATATCGTATCATATTCTTAGCCCCTTTCATTCAAAAATGTATAAATGATCACCCAAAAGAGTTAAACACCTCAAGAGAGTTCTCATTTTCAATGCATAGGAAAACTTATGTAAACACACTCTTTTTAAGACTTACACATGCGGTGGTCAAATTAATCATTTAATTCATACATTATCTCCATTAGGACACAAGAGTCTTTAGAACAAGAATAGCCTACTTAAAAACATATGAAATAACAAAGTATAATTGACCATGAGGCATTTAAGACTCTAGAAAACATTATCATTCATAAAGCAGCCCCAACACTTAGTTATACATAAATCTCACAATAAAAAAAAAAGCTTAAAAATTTTTGCTCTCAAACCCAATTCACAATTCATATCATGCAAAGACCATAAATTTCATCATGGGAAAAGGAATTGCACAAGTCACATTCATAAATCACTTTCCGAACCCAAATCATGTTTGGACAAGACTATAAATCAAGTTTATGGAAAAACCCCATAATAATTATGTACTTTCATCAAATTGGATTCATGATGCATGCTCTCAAAATAATTTCTCAAAACTCATTATAAATACATACACATATAACTTTAAAGCTTGTTAAAATCATAAATCCTATACCCCATGAGAATTAGGATAGCCCCACGTACCTTTTACCGAAGAGAAATTGAAGATAGCGTAGAGAAAATGGACTTCCGAAGCTTGAATTCCTTAACCCTAGGTAGTTTTCCCCTCTTGTGCTTAAAAAATATGAACTGGGGCTTTTTGAAGAGGAAATAACATGTTTAAGGATTGTAATTCATCTATAAGTGTTTAGGGACTCGTATAGTATGTGAAAGGACCTTTTTGCCTTTAAAATAACACAAAACTAGAGCTTTTACGCTGCTATGCTTTGACTGGGCGACGCATGCCCCATCGCCTAAGGCTACCTGGTTGCCTCATGCCCCATTGCCTAGACTGGATAATGCCTCATTCAAACACTCATAACTTTTTACTTTGTACTCGGATTGACGAATGCTCAGTGGCATTGGAAAAAAGACTCAAAAGGATTTAATTTGATATATAGTAGGCCACATGACTCTTTATATTGTAGGAGAAATAGTCATTGTAATTTGATCCAAGCAAAATCTTCAACTAAAAATCGATCGATAGGAAAGTGCTCAACTTAACTTTTGAGCTAGGAGATTCTTATGGTGTATATTCAACTCCAAGGATGTTTCAACCTAAGGAAGTGTCATTCATACTTATTTATAACTAGAAACCATTGTATTTGGGTCCATGTACAATGGAAAGATGGTTCAACTTTAGCCCGAAAGTTCGGAGTGTTACAATAACTTTCCAAGAAACTTAAATCATCCACCATTTTGATATGTATCTAATCCACCATCTTCTATGAATCTCTTGCAAGCATTATGAAGTGCACGAACCAAACTAAAAACTACTTCAACTTGTGCTTCTTATTCAGCCTATTATCTCTAATCGATGTATAATACCTCATACGTTTCTAAGTCTAGCTCAGCCCTTAGTACTTGCTTAAGATTCTTAAAATCTAAAAAATAAGACTTAAGTGTTAAGGGATTTAGTCACTTTTGACTCCCTTTAATTTTGAGGATTTTTAAGTTGACCTTCCGGGCTCTAAGATGATCATTTTTGAGTTGATTCACGTTCAGGGGTGTAAGTATCATATCTCAGGTAAGTTTTATGTTTTTTGTATAAGGTTTGGACCACCGTTGAATTTTCTAGGCAGCAGCTCACCACGATTAGACCGCATCACGGTGAGTATAGCGGTGAAGGAGCCACCGCATTGCGGTGAAGGGCAAATCAACAATGGTCATTTCTAGTGACTCACTGCGACTGCACCGTGTCACAGTGAGAATAGTGATGAGGGCATCACTGCATCATCGTGAAGCCTTAATCTACATTCCAGTTTAAGATTTTAAATGCAGAAGGGTAGTTTTGTCTTTTTCCCCTCACTTTAACATGGGATTTAGGTCCCAAAATAGCATCTTTGCCTCATAATTCATATTTCACCCAAAATTAAAAGCATTTCCTCTCAAGAACAAACCCTATCCCCTTAACATTCAAGTTCTATTCTCAAGAAATCCATCAAGAACCTTCATGAATTCTTCAATTAAGGTATGTTAGATGTTGATTCATGGACCCTTTTCATCCATGGAGTTCAAGAACCTAATTTTCAAGTTCAAGTATGATATTAACATGAATTTATGAATCTTATCCATGAACTTTCATGAATTTTGACTTTATGCCATGTTTGCATGTGTTTTTCGTTGGAGTTAGTTCTTGATATATTGAAGATTGAAAATTGCATGTTGAAATTCCTAACTTATGATTTTAGTGAAGAAGTTATGTTACTATCCTATGTATTAAACTAATTTCACACTTTTAATCACAACCCCCATGTGTTTGATGAAATGCCTCATAGATGAATTTTGAAAAATAACTATTTATGAAGTTCTCTAAGTTGTATTATGGTTTCAAATGCTCTCATACGATCTTATTGATATTACTATCGAGCCCTGGGGATTATGAATACCCTAAAACTTAGTTGTTTACTTAGTTTAAATACTTTCAAAGGGTTTCACATACATTAGAGTATTATTAGTTTAGTCAGTGCATCATGTCAGTCAGCTCAATTCTGTCCAGTAATTAGAGTCAATTCAGTTGGGAGTAGGATTTAGCACCGAGTGAACCCAGGGATAGGGGCTCACTTTCCAGTTGAGGGTGTGACCTTTAGTAGCAGTCCCTGAATTTCAAAACTACGTAGCCAGCGTAGGTTGAGACATTAACCTTCCAGTTGAGGGTTGACACATATCTCATTAGGGACCTTTCAGTTGAGGGTGACCCTTAGTCCTTTGGGGCGACACTTTAGTGGATCCACACAATCAGTGTTAGTGCCCATGGTATGGTACTGATGCCCTTCCAACTGGTGTTATAAGTTGGACCCCAATTTACCTTATTAGGTCATTTCAGTTACATAATAGCTCCCATAGTCTCAACCCAGTATTCAGTTCAAGTTTTAATTTTCAGACTTGCTTGACATGGCATACAGTTATTAGTTGTTCAGTATTAGGATTTCAGTATCTCAATTTATAGATAATTCCAGTATCATGTCATATGCTTGGTCATGCATTCTTAAATTTTACAATATTTCTCGCATACTATACATCAGCTATCTCATACTACGTGTTCAGTCAGTATCATTCATGCATATGAACCATGCACATCAGTCTAACCTCATTTAGCATACTAGTACATTTAAAGTACTGACTGAATACTCATTTTTTGTGCTATGATGTCTCGTATCATAGGTTTGGATGCTCAAGTTCCTGACCACACCTAGACTTTCCCAGTACTTTCGCAGCAATAGCAGTGGTGAGTCCTCGTGTTTCGAGGACCATTTATGTTTATTTCAGTTCAGTTCAGTAGTCAGTCGGAGTTAGTTAGGGACTGTTCCCATCAACTCCATAGTTAGTCAGTTAGAGGCTTTCGAACACCTTCAGTTAGTTATTCAGTTATCAGTTGTTATTGACAGTGTTACAATATTATTTTTGGATAGACGTTTTCAATATTTTGATTCAGTTTTGTTTTTGTATTTAAAGCCTTATGGCATTTTAAGTTAAATTCTGCATATATTCTCTGTTATTTTATTCAGTGCTAATAGCAAGTACCAACATGGGTTAACTTGTGGTCCTTCGAGGCTATAGGCACCGTATGGCATCCAATGTGTACTCTCGGGGCATTAAAAACTTGGTATCAGAGCCTAAGGTTTTAAAGTGTCATAGGGAGTCTGAAAACCATGTTGAGTAGAGTCTTGTGCATGGGTGTGAAGCGTGCCACATATACGGGCAAGAAGCTACAAGACATTTTAGGAAAAGTTTCCTTTTTTTTAGTGTTCATGTCATGCGATTGAGCATGAGCTCAATTTAAAATCCCTTTCTAATCTAATTTCCTTTCTATTTATAGAACATGCCTCCCAGAAAAACTAACGGAAGGAGAAACAGGAATCAGCCCACACCTTCACCTATTCAGGAAGATCTTCTGAATGATCCTGTTTCTCATACCAAATTCAAAGCGGTATTCACTACCTTATCTCACTCAGTAGAAACCCAGAATAATCAGTTAGCTTCCGTCCCAGCCATTTCGGTGGCTAATCTGCTGCATCCAAGATTTGGGACTTCACTCGAATGAACCCTCCTCTATTTTTGGGATCAAAGTCTGATGAGGATCCACGGGAATTCCTTTGCATGGTTCAAAAGGTAGCTGATATTATGGGTGAGACTTCTAGTAGGAGTACAGAGTTGGGTGCTTATCATTTACAGGATGTTACTCACACCTTGTATAAGTAGTGAAAGAAAGATAGAGGGGAAGATACTAGACCAATTGAATGAGAGGAGTTTACAGCCGCTTTTCTAGATAGGTTCTTTTCATTGGACTTAAGGAAAGCTAAGGTATAGGAGTTTATTATTCTGAGGTAGGGAAACATGAGTTTAAAGGAGTATTCTCGTAAGTTTACTCGACTATCTAGGCATGGTCCTAATATTATGTCTGATGACAGGTCTAGGATGAGTAAGTTTATCTCTGGTGTAGCTGATAGCGTGTTCAAGGAGTGTAGTACTGCGATTTTGATTAACGAGATAGACTTTTCTAGTTTGATGGTCCATGCTCAATAGATCGAGGAGCAGAATTGTAAAGAAAGAGAGAGGGAGAATAAAAGAGCCAGAATGGGTAGCTTTAGTTTTGCTTAGCCGAGGTCAGAGGGTGAAAATCGTTCTCAATTTTTTTATAAATATTCATCTCCAACACCATCTTCAGTTAGTGCGCCAGTGCTGAAGCTTAGAAATGATAATCGAGATAAGGTGCCAGGCCCTAAACCCCAGGAAAGTGTGAACAGTGGTCACATAAATCCTCTTTATTAGAAATGTGGTAGAAACCATCAGGGTGTGTGTAGAGTTGGCAGTTATGTATGATTTAGGTGTGGAAATCCAGGCCACATGGTCAGGGACTACCCACATAATGGTCAGCAAGGTCAGTTCAGTCGTCTCCCAATTCCACCCGATTGCCCGACTCGGGAGGGTGTCACTTCCAATGCCACCGGTAAGCAACACCTAAATAAGCTTTATGCACTTCAGTCCCTAAAGGATAAGGAAAGTTCTACTGATATGGTTGCTAGTATGTTACAGGTCTTTTATTTACCTGTTTATGCTTTATTAGACCCCGGAGCTTCTCTTTCTTTTGTAACTCTCAACATAGCTGCTAATTTCGGTATCAATCCTAAGACTTTAGCAGAACCCTTCTCAGTGTCCACTCCAGTAGGTATTTTTACTATAGCAAGAAAAATATACAGGAACTGTTCTGTCATAATAACCCAGAGATTTACTTTATTATATCTCGTGGAGTTAGAGATGACTAATTTTGATGTCATTCTTGGCATGGATTGGCTCTACTCATGCTATGCCTTAGTTGATTGTAGAAATAGAGTTGTTTATTTTCAATTTTTGATTGAACCAGTCCTTGAATGGAAGAGTCGTACTTCAGCATTTAGGGGTAAGCTTGTTTCGTACCTTATAGCGAGAAAAATGATAGCTAAGGGGTGTGTCTACTACCTTATTTGAGTTAACGACTCCAATTCCGAGACTCCTAGTCTTGAGTCAGTAGGGAATTCCCAAATGTGCTTCTCGAAGATCTTCATGTAGTTCCTCCTAAAAGGGAAATTAACTTTGAAATAGACCTTCTTCCAGATACCAAGCCTATCTATAATTTGCCATACATAATGCTTCCAACAGAACTCAAAAAGTTGAAAGAGCAATTAAGAGACCTTCTAGATAAGGGGTTCATCAGGCCCAATATTTCCCGGTGGGGTACACCAGTCCTATTTGTGTGTAAGAAAGATGATTCTCTCATAATGTGCATCGATTATCGTCAGCTGAACAAAGTCACTATCAAGAATAAGTACCCATACCCCAGAATCAATGACTAGTTTGATCAACTCTAGGGTGCCTATTATTTCTCTAAGATAGACATCAGATTTGGCTATCATCAGCTTAGAGTAAGAATGTGACATTCCAAAAATAGCTTTCAGAACTTGGTATGGTCACTTCAAATTTCTAGTCATGTCATTTGGTATTACCAATGCCCCAAAAGTGTTCATGAACTTGATGAACCGAGTGTTCAACAAGTACTTGGACATGTTCATCATAGTCTTCATAGATGATATCCTTGTCTATTTCCGTAATGAAAATGATTATGCAGACTATCTCAAAATCATATTGCAGACTCTTAGAGCCCATCTGTTGTTTGCTAAATTCAGTAACTGCAATTTTTAGCTAAGATCGGTAGTTTTTGTTGGCCATATTTTTTCGTTGATGGCATTAGAGTTTACCCTCAAAAGATCAAAGCAGTGAGAAATTGGTCTAGACCTATTTCTCCATTAGATATCAGGAGTTTCTTAGGTTTGGCTGGCTATTACAGATGGTTTGGTAAAGGGTTTTTATCTATTGAATCCCCTATGTCCAAATTGACTCAGAAAAAAGTCAAGTTTTAGTGTTCAAATTCTTATGAGAAGAGTTTTCAGGAGTTAAAGACTCGACTCATCTCAGCCCCAGTTTTGACATTAACCATGGTTCAAATGGGTTTGTTATTTATTGTGATGCTTCTAGAGTTGGTTTGGGTTGTGTTTTGATATAGAGAGGTAAGGTCATAGCTTATGCCTCTAGACAGCTTAAACCTCATGAAAAGAATTATCCTACTCATGATCTTGAGTTATCAGCAGTTGTGTTTGCCTTGAAAATTTGGAGGTATTATCTATATGGGGTGTATGTTGATGTGTTCACAGACCACAAGAGTTTTCAGAATGTGTTTTGGCATAGAGAGTTAAATCTTCGTCGAGAAGGTGGCTAGAATTGTTGAAGGATTATGATATGGGTGTTTTGAATCATCCGGGCAAGGCCAATATAGTGACAAATGTTCTTAGTAGATTGTCTATGGGTAGTGTGGCTCATGTTGAGAATGATAAGAAGCAGCTGGTTCAAGGGGTTCATCAGTTGGCTAGATTAGGCATTCGTTTGGTTAACTCAGTTGAGAATAGTGTTTGGGTGCAGAGTAGTTCGAAATTTTCTTTGGTTGTCGAAGTGAAGGAAAAGCAAGATAGGGACCCAGTCTAGTAAAGTTGAAGGAGTCGGTCAGAGATAAGAAAGTAGAGGTTTTCTCCTAATGGGTAGATGGTGTGTTGCATTGCCAAAGTAGACTGTGTGTGCCGTGTGTAGATGGGTTGAGATAGACAATTCTTGCAAAAGTACATGGTATACATTACTTTATTTATCCAGGGGACACTAAGATGTACCGTGATTTGCGGGAGATCTATTGGTGAAGCGGTATGAAGAGGAATATTGCAAAAATTGTAGCTAAGTGGCATATTTGCCAGTTGGTTAAGATTAAGCATCAAAAGCCTAGTGGCACTATGCAGGAGTTTATTATTCCCTCTTGGAAGTGGGAAGATGTGAACATGGACTTTGTGATGGGTTTGCCTCGTACTCATAGTCAACATGATTCAATTTGGGTCATTGTAGACAGGATAACCAAATCAGCCTATTTCTTACCAGTCCATACTTCTTTTTCAGCCAAGGACTATGACAAGCTCTATATTAGAGAGTTGGTTAGATTACATGGAGTCTCATTGTCCATCATTTCAAATAGGGGTACTCAGTTCACCTTTTATTTTTGGAAATCTTTCAAAAGGGTTTTAGTACCCAAGTTCATCTTAGTACAGCCTTTCACCTTCAGACAGATGGTCAGACAGAGAGGACTATTCAGACCTTAGCGGATATATTGAGAGCTTGTGTTATTGACTTTAAGGGTGGTTGGGATGATCACTTGCCATTAATTGAGTTCGCTTACTACAACAGCTACTATTCTAGTATCCAGATGGATCCGTTTAAGACTCTATATATGAGGAGATGTAGATATCCTATTAGTTGATTTGAGGTAGGTGAGACTGCATTGATGGGACCAGATTTAGTGTTTGATAATTTGGAGAAAGTTCAGTTGTATAGGGAGAGGCTTATGACAGCCCAGAGCTAACAGAAATATGATGCAGATGTGAGAAAAAAGGATCTTAAATTTGAGATTGGTGATTTTGTATATTTGAAAATCTCTCCCATAAAGGGAGTGAAGATATTTGGCAAAAAGGGGAAGCTCAGTCCCCGTTATGTAGACCCTTTCAGGATCTTGAGTCATTTTGGGAAAGTAGTGCATGATCTTGAGTTGCCAGCAGATTTGGCATCAGTGCATCCAGTGTTCCATATTTCTTTATTAAAAAAGTGTATTGGTGATCCTGTGATCATTATTCCTGTAGAGAGCTTAGATATTCACAATATCCTTTCTTACGAAGAACACCAAGTTGAAATCTTAGATCGCCAGATTTGCAGACTAAGAAATAAAGAAGATCCCTTGGTCAAAGTTCTTTGGAGGAATCAGTTCATTGAGGGAGCTACTTGGGAAGCAGAAGCAGACATGCGTACTAAGTACCCTCACCTTTTATCCTTAAACTCAGACTCAGCTCAAGATAATAGTTTTTCTTGGAGTTCCACATTTTTCATTCTCAGTTCCAACCATAAAATCATGTTTATGTTATTGCATGCATTCACGAATCAGTTCAGTTAGTCACCAAGTTCAGACTCAGTCATGTAATCACATTTTCAGTTATGCACAATCAGCATGTAACCTCAGTTCCTCAGTATCCTTATCTTAATCAGTCTCATTGGAGGATGGATATTCCCAAGGGGGAGATATTGTAATACCCCGTATATTTCTAAGTCCATCTCAGCCCCTAGTACTTGCCTAAGACACTTAGAACCTGAAAAATAAGACTAAGTGTTGAGGGACATATTCACTTTTGACTCCCTTTAACTTTGATGATATTTAAGTTTACCTTCCGGGCTCCAAGATGATGGTTTTTAAGTTGATTCATGTTCAAGGGTGTAAGTAGCATGTCTCAGGTAAGTTTTGGGTTTTTCGAATAAGGTTTGGACCACGTTTGAATTTTTCAGGTAGCAGCTCATCGCGATTAGACCGCGTCACGGTGAGTATTGCAGTGAAGGAGCCACCACATCGCAGTGAAGGGCAAATCAGCAATGGTCATTTCCAGTGACTCACTACGATTGCATTGCGTCATGGTGAGTATAGCAATGAGGGCATCACCGCATCACAGTGAAGCCTTAATCGACATTCCAGTTTTGGATTTTAAATACAGAAGGGTAGTTTCATCTTTTCCCCCTCACTTTAACACGGGATTTAGGTCGTAAAATAGTATCTTTGCCTTATAATTCGTATTTCACCCAAAATTAAAAGCAATTCCTCTTAAGAAAAAACCCTAACCCCTTCAATATTCAAGTTCAATTCTCAAGAAATCCACCAAGAACCTTCATGAATTCTTCTATTAAGGTATGTTAGATGTTGATTCATGAACCCTTTTCATTCATGGAGTTCAAGAACCCAATTTTCAAGTTCAATATGATATTAACATGTATTTATGAATCTTATCCATGAACTTCCATGAATTTTGACTTTATGTCATGTTTACATGTATTTTTCGTTGGAGTTAGTTCTTGACATGTTGAAGAATGAAAATTGCATGTTGAAATTCCTAACCCATGATTTTAGTGAAAAAGTTATTTTACCATCCTATGTATTAAACTGATTTCATGTTTTAACTCATGACCCCCATGTGTTCGATGAAATGCCTCATAAATGAATTTGAACAATGACTATTTATGTTCTCTAAGTTGTATTATGGTTTCAAATGCTCTCATGTGATCTTATTGATATTACTATCGAGTCCTGGGGGTTATGATCACTGAAAACTTAGTCATTTACTTAGTTTAAATACTTTCAGAAGGGTTTCGAATATATTAGAGTATTATCAGTTCAGTCAGTGCATCATGTCAGTCAGCTAAGTTCAGTCCAGTAATCAGAGTCAATTCAGTTGGGAGTAGAATTTAGCACCGAGCGAACCCAGGGGGCTCACTTGCCAATTGAGGGTGTGACCTTTAGTAGTAGTCCCTGCATTTCAAAACTACGTAGTCAGCGTAGGTTGAGACATTAACCTTCTAGTTGAGGGTTGACACATATCTCATTAGGGATCTTTCGGTTGAGGATGACCCTTAGTCCTTCGGGACGACACTTTAGTAGATCCACACAATTAGTGTTAGTGCCCATGGTATGGTACTGACACCTTTCCAACTGGAGTTACAGGTTGGACCCCAATTTACCTTATTGGGGCATGTCGGTTAGATGATAACTCTCACAGTCTCAGACCAGTGTTAAGTTCAGAGTTCAGTTTTTAGACTTGCTTGACCATGTCATACAGTTATTAGTTGTTCAGCATCAGTATTTTAATATTTCAGTTTACAGACTATTCCAACATCATGTCATATGCTTGTTCATGCATTCTCAGATTTTACAGCATTTCTCACATACTATACATTAGTTATCTCATGATACATGTTCAGTCAGTATGATTCATGCATATGAACCATGCACGTCAGCTTAACCTTACTAAGCATACCAGTACATTCAAAGTGTTGACCGCATATTCGTTTTTTGTGCTATGATGTCTCATATCATTGGTTCGGATGCTCAGGTTCCTGACCACACCTAGACCTCTCTAGCACATCCGCAGCATTAGCAATAGTGAGTCTTCATGTTCCGAGACCATTTATATTTATTTCAGTTTAGTTTAGTAGTCAGTCGGAGTTATTTAGGGACTTGTCCCATCAACTACATAGTCAACCAGTTAGAGGCTTTCGAACACCTTCAGTCAGTTATTCAGTTATCATTTGTTATTGATAGTCTTACAACATTGTTTTTAGACAGACGTTTTCAGTATTTCGATTCGGTATTGTTTTCATATTAATACATTATGGCATTTTCAGTTAAATTTTGCACATGTTCTTTGGTCATCTTAAAATAAAAAAATTTCACCTTTTTGAAGCGCTTTTTCATTTTTGATTCACAGAGATGTATTGAACAATTTGATCCCGTAAACAAAATAAATTTTTAAATTTAAAACAAGTATGCTTATAGTTCACACAAAATCAAATTTCATGTAATATTTTATCATTCTTAATATGCCACAATAACATGTAATGGACCATCTGTCCATTGAATTGAAAGTAATTTGACATATGTTTTAAGTGGCCAAAGTAGGTATCCTTAAGGCCGCTTTAAAGTCTTTGATTGACTAAGACTTTCTAAAATTACGATAAACTGTCATCCTTGATCTTACAGAAATCTTTGCTGGAAAAGATCCTAGCTCATCCATCTACATCGCTAGGTTATACATCTCACCAGAAATTTTTCTTGCACAAAGTGATAAGGGTAGGAATAATCATTATAATCATCTTCACTATCTATCCTACTCTCTTCATCTCCACTATCTCTCTTACTATCTCCCGTTACTATACTCAGCATCAACATGAGCACTATATTGGACACTATCCGTATATTCATCTATTTCAGCCATGCTTTTTGAGTTAGACTCGGGTTCTTCCTATGTAATTTTTTCCTTTTCAAAGTTTTTCAAGCTTCTTTAGCTTTTCTTTTTCTACTGCTTAAAGTAGTCCCTTTAATGGCACTTTTAACTTTACCCAAATTTTAAGATCTATAAGTAAAAGCAAATCTATCGTGGACAATCTATCGACTACATCGACCACTAGTCTATTAACAAAAATTGAGAAATACTCAAATGAAACAATTAAAAGAAGTAATAATTATTTCAAAATCGACAATGCAATAGACAACAACACTATTAAAGTGAATCAAAATTCAGAAAAAGTTTCAAAATTGATAGGCGGGATAAACATAAAAATTCAAAATTCTTCTATGCATTATCCAAAGAAAAATGCAACAAATGTTGTGGAGTCAAGCCAATGAAGTAAAAGCATGTCAAATTTTACTAATTAATCAAGAACGTTAGAAATTTTTAGCAAAAACCTAGGGTTCATTACACTAAAATGCAACAAAAATAAATAGTAAAATGGAGCTAAAAATAATCGAAACAACAATTAAACTTATCTGAGTGAGAAAAAAAAAGAACTTCGAGTTTGGGAACATCAAAAATGAAAGCTTTGGAGTCGGTTTTGATTTCAAAGTGGGAAGATGAAAGATTCAGTAGAGAGAAAGATAGTTGGGATTATTTAGTAAAAATAGAAAAGGACTTGGATGTATATTTTTGGAATTTTGTTTTTATCCCAAGTTTCAACAATAATAAAAGGCCCCATGACCCCATAATCGAACCCCACTTTTCTCCAAATTTTTTTCAAATTTTCACACTCCAATACTACAAAATAAATGAAGGAAAAAAATGGACATTGAGGGTGTGTTTGGTATGATGGAAAATGTTTTCCTGAAAAACGTTTTCATGGAAATAAGTTGATTTTCTAATTATTTTCTCATGTTTTGTAGGTGGGCGGAAAATATTTTTCGAAAAATATTTTATGGTGTTTGGTTGGTGAATAGAAAATATTTTTAAGAAAAATATTTTTAGTTGTTTAATTGGTGAGAGGAAAAAATATTTTTTGAAAAATACTACAGAACTATTAACTAGTATATCAAGCAACTCAACATTCTATCGGAACTAATTTAAGCATAGCAAATAATACCAATATCGAGTAACAAAATATTAGAAGACACTAAAATTTAAGAAACTATTACTTACATAATTCAATCTTCCTAATCAATTCCCACAAATGCACAAAAGAGAGAAGTTTGGAAGGAAATACACGATACATTATCGAAAACAAAAGAAAGAAG
This sequence comes from Capsicum annuum, assembly GCF_002878395.1. Taxonomy (NCBI): domain Eukaryota; kingdom Viridiplantae; phylum Streptophyta; class Magnoliopsida; order Solanales; family Solanaceae; genus Capsicum; species Capsicum annuum. The sequence goes on along the minus strand of NC_061111.1, from coordinate 58,905,462 downwards.
AGAAGTTTGAAAGCAAATACACGATACATTATCAAAAATAAAAGCGTGTGAATAATAGTTGCTTTCAAATCTTATGAAGCTAAACCAACCAATAGGTGTCACTATTGTTGTTGCTTGAATCGTTTCAACCACACCTTACAAAGATTTTGATTTTTGACCATGAATGCCTTAGCTAAAGTGTCGCTTTTGCACCAAATAATTAAAAGCATCACCGAGGAACTCTTCATTATAACCTTCCATTGCCATAACTTCTTCATACAACTTTGTCACATCTAGACGACTATCAACCATTCTACCGATTGTCATTGCCACTTCTCCAAACTTTATTGATATATCACCTACAACATCTTACACCTCAAAAGAACGTTTTCTTTTGCGACTTGCCTTGATTTGAGAAGCTTCGGTTACTTGCACATCCTTTTCGATGGATGGTCCTTCAAGGTTATTATATCTTTTTTAGAAAAACTATCAAAATCTATATCTTCAAATGATTTAGCACAATCTCCCCTAGCCCGATCATTTCCACACACAAGAGACATTTCGTCAAACATTTTAATTTTTTTGTTGATAAACTTGTCATAATTGGGATGTGCCTACAATACAAAGATTAGAGAAAATTTGATGTCAAATTAATTTGATTCTAATAGGTTAATATAACATAAATAGACCATTACAAAAAGAAATAGTCTTAAGTATTTAATTAAGAAAAAGAAATTGACACTTTTTAACAGTCATTCCTAGTTCAAATTTGTTGGGTCTACTAACACTTGGGAAATAACAATCCAATTCTCTATATCACAATTTGTCTTATATTTTGAAAATTGACACTCAATAATAGATACATTCAAAGATTACAACTAAGAAAATATCATCTTAAAAACAAATGTCTTTTCTTTTCTGACTTTCCTAAATTATCTTCTTGTTTTAAGTTGCAACTTTCATACTTCATTTTACTCTTATACTGTTCTTCATTCCAACTTCTTTTCATTTTTTAATTTTCTAAAGTTAAGGGTATATACACTACACTTCACAGCTTCATAAAGGGTCTAGCGACCTAGGCCATACAAGTCTATAAAACTAATCCTCCCCTTGCCAGAAACTTGTATGATTTATAAGGTTTTTATGTAAGATTTTTTTAATATTTAGTTTCGATGTGAAGAAATATTCTAGAAAAAGAAGAGTCAAGCAAGAAAGTCAATAGCCACCATGCTTAAGCTTTTCCTGGCAAACATCGATTAGAACATTGTTAAGTATTATATATACTTGTCCGACAGTTGTGAAAGTAGCCAAGCTATGAGGAGAAAGAATCATTCACCAGAGAATAAATAGTAACAATCACCAATTATGATCTTGAATGACAGAATATGTTGCAGATGTTCTAATACACTAGTATAGTAGAAGAAAAAAAATTTAGTTGTTTTCTTTTCAGTTCAAATCAGCCATATAAAGCAACAGTTTTGTCTAGTTCTTCTATATAAGACAAAAAAAGAGCAAACGATTGTCACATATGTGCCCTTTGCTTAGGGTCTTCGTGAATGAAGACGACGAAATCCAACAAAATCTTTGGTTGGTCAAGGAATCAGTAAGTTATTCACGAGAAAATCTTTCACTTTAGGTAAGGTGTGTGAATTGAAAATAGTAAAAAGAATCATCTTCTCTCTTTCAAGCACAAAGAGTTCTACAATAGAGATGACATAATATATGGATATGAAACCCAACCTAGCTATGGTTATTTAAATCCTTAACTGGGGGGTTTTATAAAATAATGAACAGGAGCATGGTCACATACGAACCTGATCGATATGATAAAAATCATTTTTTGGAGAACCAACCAATCCAACCTTAACACTGACTCTGCGCCAAACTTACTGCAGTATCACTAATCACTATCAAAACTCGAATAAGCCTTCTTCGTTCTAGTTGTTTAATTTTATTAGTACGTTAAGAACCCCAGTAACAACTATAGTAAAACAAATGTTATTTCCTTAGTCATTTGTTGAGTTCTTTACCAGAAAGTTAGCAAAGCTCTAGTCATCATCAATCCCAGAAAGAAGAAGAAAAGTCCAATATCTAATCTTTGGGCAGAAACTGCGGACCTTAGACCCTCTTTATATACAAGTAGCAACTTGTTTTCAAGAGAAAATTGGCTCTTAATAGATTGCACAAACACAGGATTGGGCTTAGTAAATGGCAATCTAAAAAAAACAGCAAAATTATTGTACAACTGCCTCTTTACTATCATCCCTAAGTCATTATCTGTGTTCTCAACAAAGAGTGGTACATGATATCAGTTTTTAATATGAGCTCTTTCGAATTGAGTTTTGTCATGCACATCTAGTACTGCTTATCCCTCAAGAGCTACAAGTTTTTTTTGCCTCCTCGTCATTCACAAATTCAACTTGTGGTTTAATTAGAAAAGCTCTCCTAAGAGTTTTTCCTTTGAAAACTAACAAAGATGATGCCAAGATGCTCCAAGAAAAGAGTAACAAAGGAGAATAGCAACTGATCCCTGCCATCTATCTCCACATAATTTTTTCTTCTTTAAACCAGAAGTGTTGATATTTCGTTTCTACTTTCTTGTCTTGGCTAGACTAAACCACCATGGAACTCATCACTGATTCAATCACCTCTTTTGATATTTTGCAAGACTAACTTGTGTTGTTATGGTTCAATTATGTTTCTCCTAAACCTCATTATGAATAATTGAACCGTAACAACACCAACCCAGTCTTAACTCATTCTTACTATGCTGTAAACATAACCATAAAAAACTGAAATGTACCAATTTCAGGTCAAACATAACCTATCAGATTCTTCAAAAAAGGTATCAGTTCCAGGTAAACCAAAGAAGAAAAGCAAGGAAATATAATCGCTAGCTCTCTATGCTGAAATGTACACACAATTTCATTCAATAAAATAAAGTAATAGAACTATCTATCATCACAAAATAAATCAGTACCAGGTAAAGCAAATAAGCACATTTTATCTTAATATGGACCACATAGACTTCGGGACTGGCTGTAATCATCTTCAAGTTGTCATCCCATCCTAGACCACTTTTGTTTGGTAGAGTTTGGATTGTACTCCAAGTGTTTCTTATTGTTAAGATGATTCTCCACATGCTTAGATAAACAATCCATTCCTAGTTTTCGTTAATGACATTCAAAACACGATTAAACGAGCTAGCCTTAAACTGATTCGTCGATTTATTCCCTTGCTTTACTTCATCATCTAGAATCTCCAACATCAAATATTCTATTGGTTTTGACCACCTAAACTGCTTCTCTCCTTTTTTCCTCATGATTTACTATTACAAGTCAAAAAACTACGTGAACAATTCATACTCAACTGAACACAACTACAAATTAGCAGAAACCTGTGAACTCTACATATACCAAATAAAAATAGTGTAAAAGGAGCACTCAAAGCTAATAGAAAAACAATAATGAGCCATAGAAGTATTTATTTCATACAGGATCTGGCCAATTACTACAACAAGACGAAGAAATAAGAAAATATCAAAAGCAAAAACAAGCAGCATTATCTATTTAGCTATCAAAGTTTCTTAATACACTAAAGTCCCTCAGTCCTCCGCCTATCATAATTTATAAACATGGCATGAGCAATTGCATTTTTTTTTTATGACCATTGTCTAGCTTCTTCATGCCTTTCTCTTTGTGTTTGATAGCTTTGACTTCCTTGAGAATTTTGAGTAATTTGAACATTTTGAGGTTGAATTATTGTTTCACCATCTACTTCTTGTATTATCATGTCATTTGGATCCAAATCAACTTTGTGATTATGTAAAATACACGATGCTAGTACCACATTCACTTGTGTCTTAAAGTCCCAAAAAGGTTCATTGTCAATCACACAATTGTCTTTTTAGAATAGCAAAGGCACGTTCCACCAAGGTTCTTAGTGATGCATGGAGAAGATTAAATAGTTCTTTTCGTTTTGGGAAGGACAATCACTATACTCTTGCAAGTGATAGAGTATTCCATGAGAGAACAAATAGGTTGCATATCTCCACATATGTTGGTGATGCTTGTAAGGTTGGGCAATTTACAGGCAGTTATCATCCAACAGCCTTCGATGTATCAGAGTTGTGCATTTATCCCAGATACGAAAACACATAGACAAGGTAGTTTTAGGGTTTATAAGAATGTTCATCATGAACTTTGCATGAGACATCTTGGTAAAAACCTCCCAAATAACTTTTGTTGGAGAGATCATCTTTATGTATTCTACGATGCAACAAAGGCATATGGTTTCAAGAGCTTGTGTAGCATTTTAACAATTCAATGATACATGCCCTAAAATGTAGATAGATGCCTTGAGTTTAATATTGAGTTTTACATATAGATCATGGCACATTTTTCAAGCAATAAGTACAATATACTGATCACAAACATTGTTGAGTCGTTTAACGCAATATTGAAGGATGAAAGAGTGTGCCTAGTGGTTGTCATATTCAATTTCATTGTTATAAGGTTTGATGAAAAATTTAGAGGCAAAAAATAATTAGTAATTGTGCATTCGGCTGCAAAGACAATAAGGGAATAGATGATGGATATCGACTCCTTACCTGTTAATAATATAACTAGTATATTTACCCGCGCGATGCACGGATCATGTACGTATTAAATTAATATTATAATTCTATGAATTAAATAAATAAAGTTTTTCTTTTTAATTTTTAAATAAATAGAATTATAATACCATAAATAACATAATTTTTTTAAAAAAGGTATATGTAGGAGAGTGCAAAAAATGAAACTATAAAGAAATTGTAAATCATAAAAATGTGAATGTTCATTTTATTATAATGCATATACATATTCATATACTTATTAATATATATTTATCTTACTGTTTATATAATTTTTACAAAACAACTCAAATTATTATCAATCTTTTCATATTTTTAGATATTTGAAATTAAAATTCATCATCTATGATTTTTGGTTAAACTATGATTCGAAATTTTAGATAAATTAATATTATATTATTTATGAATATTATATTATTAATTAAATTTCATCCAAATTGTTAAGTATTAATAAATAGATAAAATAATTTATTAATTTGATTATTGATTTAACATATTAAATTTTTAAAAAAAATTAAACTAACAAAAATTCATAATATCAAAATAAATTGACTGATGCAAATGTATAGGCACATGTAGTTTCAAGCAATATACTACCATTAATATTAAGTAATAAATTAAATACAAATTTATTTTATGTTTTCTTAATTAATTAAATTTATTAAATTAGTTTCCCTAAATAAAATTATGGTCCAAACTAATAAAAAACATCCAGCCCATAAATATCAGGCCTAGTTAATTCATAATAATGATCCAGCCCATTAAATATTAGTCCAAGTGAATTCATAATAATGATCCAGCCCATTAAATAATAGTCCCTTTTTCTAAAAAAATAAAATAAATACCTCGATGTATCTAGAATAGGAAACATTTGGTATTAATTTATTTTGTCTGAAAAGTCACTATCCTATTACCTCCATCTTTATTTTCTTAATGTCGATAAAAAAATGGCAGATGCTTGTTCATATTAATTTCTATATCATTATTAAGATAAAATTTTCTTCTTCTGTAAATATATAGAGGCATGCATCTTCTTTCAATTATCCCATTTGGTTCTTTAACTTCATTATCTGGATTGTATATGTAACATCCTTAATCAGATCTGTTGATTGTATTAAAATCCCATTTTCTTCTGCAACTAACTTGGTAGTATTTCAAATTTGAAGGTAAAAAACTAAGCTTAAATATGTTTTTTCATTATTAAATTAAAATGGGTCTATACTGGGTATGTTGTTGTAAATGGGTCTATGTATTTTGTTATTTTTGCTATATTTAAATTAATATTTTCAATAAAAGTTGTTATTCACTAACCCCAGATTTTGTGTGAGTAATTATTAGTTTATGTTAGCTAAGTTTTTATTATTTGTATCTTGGTTGACTAATTTGAAATAGTTTATTGTTAGATATCGGTCAAATGATAGATAGATTTTCGATCTACGTATTATGTCCCTGTTATTGTGGTATTATCAGTATCGAATAAGCCCTTTTTCTTTCTTATTATTTATTTTTATTTTTCGATTTGAACATGCAAATGAGATCTGAGCTTGATGCAGCTGAAAATAATTATTATAAGTTGGAATGACATGATTAACTTACCAAAATTTGGTATGTATACTGATTCTTCAGGCATGTGTTATACTTTTCTATTGATGTATTGATGAATCTATGGTTGATATTATGTAATTTATGTCAGAAATGGTATAGTGTGCTGTTAATTTTATTGGTATTTTCGTGTTTTGAATAGATTGGTTAGCATCCATGTTGATTTATTTTTACATGTGGTTTTGTATGTACTGAAATAGTAGAATTGATCTGCAAAACTTTCTAGTATTGTGTTGTTAATCTCGAACAAAACAGTATTAATTATATTTTATATTTATATATCAATTATATACTGATTTTGTACATGGTTTTAAATCACAATTCATAGTATCTTTTATTGTGCTGTTATACTTGAGTTTTGTAGTAATTGTCAAGATTTATTCGAGATTTGTTAATGTAATATTTTTGTTTCTTGTCCTTCGAATTATTTTACTATCTCTTCTTTCTTTTACCTAAATTTTGAATTATTTTATTGTAGTTTCTTTTCCCTTAATATCTGGTGCTTTGCGTACTTATCTGATATTTTTTTGTACTCCCTATTCTTTTATCTAAACTGCTTAGGACTGTTTTCCTTGAGCTGAGGTTCCGAAATAAAGCTCACAACCTTTGTGATAGGGGTAAAGATTGTGTACACTTTACCTAAGATTGTGTACACTCTACCTTTTTGAGACTCCATTTTGTGGGACTATTCTATGTATGATGTTGTTGTCGTAGATGTTTGTTGCCGCCGTATTCCCATTTCTAACGATTATGCTATGTGATTCGAATCAAAGTGCTTATTCATTCTTATTTTGTGACAACACATATTAATATTTGGGTTTATATGATACAGAACAAAGCAAAAGAAATTAAGTGCGGATGTGGACTTACTATTATGTCATGGTTTATCAGTTGTAATATTTAACACACATAACTGACTTATATTACTGCTGCTTGTATATATATAAATATAGTTGCTGATGTCATAGCTTCATTTCATCGATTTGTTAAGAAAGATATGATGACTGATCTGAAATATCCTATGAAAAATGAAACAGTACCAGCGTGGTCCGTTCCTGTGAGTATTCCTTTTCTATAATAAAACTGCCTAAGACGATGAATTAGGAGTGTGAACGGGGTGTTGATTATACTGTGCTTGTACTTTTCAAAAAATGGAATTTTTCTAATCAAATCACCGAATATCTAGTATTTTTTTAACAGATTTCTCTGATGAAACAGCTATATGCAATTGTATTGCCTATTATCATCTTCATTTCATGTATATTATTAGGAGGGATGTCTATGATCTTCACCAGAGTGTTCTAGGTAATTCCATTTTAGAGATATTTTTCTTTTAGTATTTTCTTTTAGTGTGAATTGTTCAAGAAAGGATACACAACAAAAATATTTCAAATGGGTCATAGATCATACATTCCTACGGAGGTAAGTTGACATTTCCTTCACACATTAATTCTTTGAGCATAGTGTACTATAATTTGCAGCTTGTGGATTCTATTTCTTTTTCTGCTTACAAAGTCATCCTATCATGGTGCAAATGAGAAGTATATGAACTGCACATTCCCATGTTGAATTTGAGAAAGTATCTTTCAACTTTTTTTTGTGCGGTTCCTGCTCATTTATTGCATTTGTAGTCCTGCAGTAAATGTAAAGATTGCTAAAGAAACTGTTATTGAGTTTAAATTGTTTATGACACTGTGCGGCTATTAGATGATGACTATTGAAAGTTGGTGTTCTTTGTTCTTGTTCAGTTTAATTTGATTGTACACTGATCACTTAGACTTATATGCACTTCCAATGGGTACCACATAAGATTCATAATTCTGTAAGAACAAAACTCATTTTTGTTAAATTGTGCATCATAATGGATAGAGCTTTGGATATCCTCCCAAGAGTTTAACGTGTCCTACCTTCAGGTTTGCTGTAAGGAAAGTGGTTCTTCATTAGTGAACAACAGAGCAGCATATGAAGTCAACTATAGTGATCCTAAAAAAGGTGAGGGATCATAATTTTTTTTATTGTGTACTATGAAAAGTCATTATACTTAGAGGAATCTTTTGAAACATCAACTAATTACTCCATATATTTTTATTTTGTAAATGTTTGAAAGTCAGTGAGGAGCAACACAACTTTAAAATTGTCTAAATATGTTGCTGGAATCTCAGTGATAAAGGTTGTGGATGTTCTTGAATTGAGTTACACGTCAGAAGATAAGCATCATCCTTATGTAGAGATATGTGGTAGATTTCCTAATATTTTTGAAGGATATTATACTGAGGAATATGTTTATTGATATTTACTTTTTTCTTCTTATTGCTATGAGTTTATCCAAGATGATTTGTCTAATGCAGTAGTTACCAAGAAAGAGGTAATTGATGATGTCTGTTGGATGATAACTGCTGATATTGTATTATTCTCACCAGGAGGCAACTTGAAGATTATTGAAAGGTAAAATCTATTTGCCATGATTAGGAGAGACAATAATAGATATTTTAATTTGAGATACTAAACAAATTGTTCCCACCCCACCGATATATATAACATAGTACAATGATGTAGTTACATTGTTTGAAAAATTAATATGTCCATTTTTGAAATTAGAACATATAACTTTATGTGCATTGCTTGTCTTCCAGGTAGAATGTTCTAAATGCATATTGAGGACAGAAAGACTAATATATTAAAGTTGGAAAAGGGTGAATACATTGCTCCTTAGAAAATTGAGAATGTTTATGCGTAATGCTAATTTATTGCACAATGCTATGTATATGTTGAACAGATAATACACTTCTTTTTATGGAATATTGTTGCTCTATCACAGGTGATATTCTTAAGTCCTGTTTAGTAGCAGTAGTTTATGTAGAGCCAGATAACTTGAAAGAACAACATCGACTAAGGAAATCAAGGTAGGTCTTAATTTTCAACATTGCAGTAACATCTTGTGAATGCTTCACTTAAATCAAACTTGTGTGGAGGTCATCATTAGAATTATGTTTGCATTACAATTACCTTCATATTTTGAGTGTGATATCTGTGGAATAATTATTAAAATATTGGAATAAAATTTACAAAGAAAAATCAGAAAGGATAAACCTTCATAAATAATTTACATAATATCTAACTTTCTCCTATATACTTACTGAAACAACAAAGAACTTTTATCATCTATTTGATAGCAAAAAAAAAAAAAGCTAAGTCTAACCCTCAACAAATTGATGATATTGTTGACCCTGTTATGCCATTTGGATTAGATCAGCTTCAATCTACACTCAAATTACGATAAACTTCTTTGAACACTACATTAGTTGCTTCCTTTGAAACTTCTCCTTCATCATCATATGTCAAAATCTTTAATCCTTGTCTTCGTGTCACCCGTGATAGTGCAACATATAGCTGGCCATGTGTGAACACTGCTTTCTTCAAATATAGCCCAACATAAGATAAAGATTGTCCTTGGCTCTTATTGATAGTCATGGAAAATGATACAACTATTGAAAACTGCCTTCTTTGAAACTTAAAGGGTATTCTTAAATCAGACGGAGTCAGTGACATTCTTGGTATGAAAACCTTTTGTCCAATCGTTTGTCCTGATAAGACTTTCGCCTCGATAACCCAATTTCCAATTCTTGTGATAATTAATCTTGTTCCATTACAAAGCCCTGAAGATTGATCTATATTTCTCAATAACATTACGGGTACACCAACTTTTAAAGTGATGGCGTGATTTGGTATTCCAGAGCATTTTATAGTATTCAGAAATTTAGGAGTATGTACTTGTTCCAAACCTGTAAATGTCTCTTCTGAAAGACATATTGTATCTGAACTGAAGAAGGTTGTTCCTTCACTTTGATTGAGCGATACCATATGTTCTTTGATTGATTCTACCATGTCAAGCGTGGGAGCAAGAATTGCTCTTTTCTGTAAGTATGTTACGTCATTGCAATGTGAATAAAAATCTGGATATGTTCTGTTAACAATGGCAGAAATAGGATCTTCACAATCACTAATAAGAACATCATCAGGTATAGGAACTTTTCCAATTCCATCAACTGAATTACCAATCATACCATCTCCAACTGCTAAAATCCAATATGCAAATTCTATTCGATCATTCAAATCTGATTCATGATTACCTTCTAACCTCATATTCTTTGTTAGCTTTAGTAAATGACAGTCAGCCCACAAATATGAAGAATTAAGGGTAGCATTTACAATATCCTGTCTGTTACCTTTTGTAAGTAGAATTTGTCTAAAGTCCCCACCAAGTACAACTGGTTTACCTCCAAATGGCCAATCTAAATTAGATATAGCTTCAAATCTAAGATCAACGAGTTCTTAGATTGAAAATATTACCTGTTAATAATATAATGGGGATGTCAACGAGTTCAATGTAATAGGTAGTGGCCGAATTTCAAATCAATCTACTAGCTAAAACACGTTCTTGTAGAGAGTACTATTTGGTGAAAATATTGCGATCCCATGCGATGGAAGCCTTGAGATTGAAGTATGAATATAGATATGGTCCAAACATCTACAAGTACTCTTCACCTATGCATGAAGTTCAATCCTACATCCTTACATATGCTAATTAAAGTATTTATGTAGTCCCTCCAAAGTCAGAATGGATGATGCCCCAATCCTACAAGTACTCTTCACCTATGTATAAAGTTCAACCCAACATACTTACATATGCTAATTAAAGTATTTATGTAGTCCCTCCAGAGTCAAAATGGATGGTGCCCCAATGGTCGTTTGACATGAACCTTCCTCCACTCTTATATGAGCTTAACCTTCCTCCACTCTTATACAGGCCTAACCGTTGAAGGAAGAGACAAAAGTGTATTCTTGACACATCGAGAAATATTTCAAATATAATAGAAGGAAAATCAAGTGCTCAACATACCAAAGATCTGGCCACAAGAGAACAACATGCCAATCTTTGAGATATCATCTCACTTGAATTTTTTCTATTTGAATTGTATCATTGGTGTATTTTGAATTTTTGCTTTTCCTTTGCAAAAAGTTTCTGAAAATTAAATGTTAGTTGTTCCACCTTCATCAACGTTATGCTTAGTCTATCATAAAATTACATTTGGTAACGCCCCTTTTGTTCTATGATAATATGATACGTATCGATAACACCTAGTTACAATCAACCACTAACGTGGTAGATAATCGACTGGGTAACGGACCCTTAATTCATGTGAATTCAAAAGCCTATCATCATTACAATTCAAAAACCTAAAAACTCATCTAATCAATTTATAATCGGATGTGGCAACATTTATGGTTTCCTGTAAATGCAACCAGTGTATCATCTTTCCATTAGAGAATGATCAAATATCCCCCACCCCCCACCCCACCCCACCCCATGGTCTATATATATCACACCCTTTTCAATTCATTTGTATATATTTTTATACTCAAAAAGAAAACTCTGAACACTTCGTGTCTGTAGAAAAATGGCAAGATAAGTTGAAGACCGACCACCAAGATTCAGCCTGAATATATGTACAGCCCTTCGAACACTAAATATCGGTAGAAAATCGCAAGATGAGGGGTATATTTGGCCTTTTTCCTAGAATATATGTCACTGGCTATAGATCAGGATGCAAAACTGAACATTACAAGGCTGGTGGACTAGAATTGCAAGAAAGGTTCCAGGTAAAATGAGTTGAGCGCTGGTTTGGGCAATAACAGCAGCATTAATCTACCACATTTGGTCTGCAAGGAATGAAGCAGTATGGCACTACAAAGTACCACGTCCTACAATCACATGTAGGAAGATAAAGTTTGAATGCAAGATGAAATTAGTTGATAAGATATACAGAAGATATGATAGAAAAGATAGAAGTTGGGTTGAAAAAATTGTACAAAAGGTGGGGGAATAGATTAGGGATGCAGAGTTTTTCCTTTTCTCTTCTGTTAATTAAGGCTTAATGTAGCAAGCATATCCTATACTTGATGTAATGGGTTTCGTTTAATAAGAATCTGTTGGTTTGACCAAAAAAAAAAATTAACCACCACATTATTTCAAAGAATGCATGCATCCCATGAAAATAGATGGCACTTCTTGTTTAAAGGGCCGTATTGATTGATGTACAATATGTCATGGAAACATGTCTTGAAGAAGATCAAGAATGGTACACAAAATTGAATATAATGACACCATCATCCAATATGATAAAGATATATTTATTCAAGGTAAAATCGAAAATGAAAGTACAATAGTTATGGCTTGACAAAGAAATTCAAAAGCAAAGTCCTTTATTGAAAAATAAAAGTAGTTTGATTCCATGACATTACTCTAGACAAGGTTGATGAGGAGTCGCGATCAAGTATAGGTTACTCTTTCTAGCACAAGCTGCTCCAGCAGACTCAGTCATGTCCAAATCACTTGGATTGATTCCTGTAGGAAGCTTCCAATCTAAGTGATACAACAATTGAGCTAGTGGGAAAAAAACATTAGCTATACCAAAAGATATCCCAGGGCAGATCCTCCTTCCACTACCGAAGGGAAGTAGTTCAAAGCTATTACCAATAAAATCTACAGAGTTGAACTCAAATCTCTCGGGTTTAAAACTTTCTACGTCATCCCAATATTTTGGATCTCTTCCAATAGCCCATGCATTAACAATAACTTTTGTTTTCAAAGGAATAGTATAGCCATTTATGTCTATTTCCTCCCTACATTCTCTTGGGAGCAAAAGGGGTAATGGAGGATGGAGTCTGAAAGTTTCTTTGATGACCAACTTTAGGTATTTCAATTCTTCGATGTCATTTTCATTAATAGTTTCTTTTTCTCTGAAGGCGTTTCTTACTTCTGCTTGAGCTTTTAAGAGTACATTTGGATTCCTCATCATTTCCACCATGGCCCAATCAAGTGTTGTTGATGAAGTTTCTGTTCCCGCAGCAAACATGTCCTTCATTTATAAGCAAGTTACAATATTATTTAGTTATATCTCGTGCTATTAATATTGTCCAATTTTTTTTCCGATTTATAATGAATAGCAAAATAATTTACTCAGTGGTGGAGCTACAGTGCTTGCTACAGATTTGACAGAATTCAACAACTTTCGTTCAAACTTTGTATTGACGTTTAAAAAAGTCATTTAATCTGTATAAATAATCTATTCAAAACTCAGTAAACAAAAAAGGAAATGATCCAAAACCCCATAAACTAATAATTCTGACAGCGTCACTACGTATATTAAACCTATGCTACTACCTATGTCTACAATGAATGAACTTTTGAATTCCAACGCCAATTTTCTTGTTATCATGGTATTTTCTACTTCCTTCATTTAAAAAAGGATGACCTAGTTTGACTTGACACGAATTTTAAGAAAATAAAGAAAATTTTGAATCTTTGGGTCATACATTAAAATTATGTCAGTTGTACCAAAATTGTGCTTTAATCATGTGATCTTAAACATGTAAAGTTAAAATTAAAGCATTGCCAAAAAGGGAAATGGATCGGATCATTCTTTTTAAAATTGAGGGAGTATTATTTATAACAATCATACACATAGTAAGTTGAGGTGGTACATAAAACTTTTTCATTATACTTTTTAAATGTGTAAATTTTGTCAAAAAGGTACGATTACTAGTTCCACTTATCTGATCACTCTATATAATTAAATAATACAAGTGCAAGTAAGGTGTGAGGAAGTATGTGTGTATGCAGCTTTATTCTTATCTTGTGAAGGTGGAGAAGCAGGAGGAGAAGAGCGCTAGAATTATGTTGTACATAATACTTACAAAAATAATAGCTTTGATGTTGTCGTTGGTGATTGGAAATTGAAAACCTCCTTCTTTCTTTAATCTTAGCAGTGCGGCAATTAAACCTTCACCTCCTAACTCACCATTGTTCTTGTGTTCATTGATGACGTTTTCAAAAATGGCATCTAACCCATGGTGAACTTTCATACTTTTACCCTTTATTCCACTTAACACGTGAAGAAATTTTAGTGATGGAAATATATCAGCCACATTAAACCCTTCTGCTAAGAGTGATGCTTCGTTAAGCAGTTGTATAAGTTCGTCTTGCTCTTTCAATACTTTCCCAAATGCTGATCTACAGGTCATAGAGCTAGCGAATTGGTACATCTTTTTTGTTACATTAACTGACTCACCAGAAGATGATCGAAAAAATTCAATCATACGAAGAACTTCATCGTGTCTAATATTGCTGAATGATTTAACATTTTTGGCACTAAGCAATTCCAAAATACAAATTTTACGAATTTGTCTCCAGTAATCGCCATATGGGGAAAAGACAATATCAGTCCCATTATAAAAGAGAATCTCGGCAGCTGAAAGCATGGGCCTAGATGCAAAAGTAATGTCATGAGTTTTTAGTACTTGTTTTGCCATCTCAGGAGAAGAAACTACCACTGCAGAAACTTCACCTAGTTGAAGATGCATAAGTGGCCCATATTTTTTAGCTAAGTCCCTAAGGACATGATGTGGATGTCCACCTAGCAAATGAAATATGCTTCCAAGTATAGGTAATTTCCATGGACCTGGAGGCAATCTTTTGGATTGGCTATTGAAATTCCTCCATTTGTTTAACAAAAAGAAGAAAAATACAAAAAGGAAAAGGGAGAAGAAGTTGAAGAACTGCATATTTTGGGAGTGTTATTTGGCTTGATAGGTTCTGCCAGCATACGCTCTTTTATAGGCATTTTTTTTTTGGCAAGGTAGGGTATATTTGTCCAGACAAATTAATATGACCTATGCATTTTTCACCAACTTATGTTTATCAACATGTGTGGGTACAGCGTTGGTCGGTCGAGAACACACACGTACCTCTAGAAAATGAAATTAATTAAATGACAACGAAGATATTGAGATGAATGTATGGGTATACTAGGAGATATAGAATTAGAAACGAAGATATTTTGGATAAGATCGGAGTGTGACCTCCACGGTGAACAAGATAAGGGAAAGCGAGACTGAGATGCTTCGACTATGTGAAAAGTAGATGTATACGGGCATTAGTAAGGAGGTGTGAGAGGTTAGCTGTGGTGGCTCTAAGGGAAGGTAGAGGTAAGTCGAGAAAGTATTAGGGGGTGGGGGTGATTAGATAGGACATATCACATTTGCAGCTTACCAAGGATATGACCCTAATAGAAGGATATAGAGGTCGAAGATTAGGATAAAAGGTCAATAGATAGTTGGGTGTTGTCTAGTATCTCTTTATCACTATTGCTAGAATTATTCTCCTACTATCTTATTCTTCGAATTTATTATTACATGTTTCATTTACTAGCTTCTGTTATCGTATTATTTGTTGTTGTTGTTGTTATTGTTCTTTTTTGCTTGACTTCTTCACTATTATATTTCCCTTATCTACTAATCTTGATATGCTTTACTTGAGCCAAGTTCCTATTGCAAATAGCCTTTTAATTACCTTCACAAGGTAGTGGTAAAGCTGTGTAAATACCACCCTCCTCAGATTCCACTTGTGAAATCACACTGAACGATTGTTTGGTATGTGAGATAAAAATAATAATTTCGAGATAAAATGTAGGATTAATTTTATATTATGTTTAATATGAGGTATTAGCTAATGTCAGGATTATTTTATCCCATAGTTTGTTTGAGATAAATACTAAATCTTATAAGATATCCTAATTATCCTATCTGGTATATCAAACAACCCCGAGTATATTATTATTGTTGTTTGTCGTATATCTTTGTCTAACACCTGATAAACTCATCCACCGAACTTAAAGAAGAAAAATCAGGCAGTCAATTAAGGCTGCAAGAATTTGGTTGTTATACAACTCAATTCAAACTAGTCGGTTTTGATATTTCAATATTGAATTGGAATTATCCCCCAGAATATTTTCCTGCAAAATAATTGCCCGCCTCTTAGATTTTCAAGTGATTTAATGATTAACAAATGAAATATGTGTTTGTGTGAGTTCGTATTTGTTTAGGGTCCAAGTAGGCTGCTTAAGGAAAGATTGCGTGACGTAGAAAACAGGCATAATTACATGACAAAGTTAATGTTTAAAATAATTAAGGTAGTAGGTAAAATTTAGATTAAATAGCTAAATATACACTTTTTGTATTTGTATATTTAAGCGAATTTTGGGGTCACATACAATCCGCTTCTTTTGTATTTGTATATTTAAGTAAATTTGGGGCTCATATAGATTTGTATTTGTATATTTAAGCGAATTTTGAAGCTCATAGACATTTGCATTTGTATATTTGTTAAGTTAATTTAGGGTCTCATATACGTTTCCAGCCATTTGTATATTTAAGCGAATTTTGATGCTCATCATATATATTTCCATTCTAAATAGCTACTAAATTGTAGCGACGTTGGCAATTACATGAACATTAGCTATGACGACTTATTTATTACATAAATGTTAGCTATTTCTAAAATTTTCAAATATCCTTTATGTTAAGGGGAAATGACATAATAATCCTTCGGATGAAATTATTGACATGAAAATGATCATTGAATTTTAATTTCATTTTCTAGTCATTTGCTGCAGCTCTATACAATAATGATACAAATTTGATACATATCTTATGCAGATATGTATTCTATATATATATATATATATATATATATATATATATATATATATATATATATATATATATATATATTATACAACAATGATACAAATTCTGTGCACATCATATTAAAAAAAATACATATTTTGTATAATAATGCAATTTTTACCCATAAATTTGTTGCTCGATTTTTATTACTAATTGTATCATTATGATATATGAATTGTATCAGTATGATATATAAATAGTATCTAAACTACATAGGTCAAAATGACCCAAATTATGAAATGATTACAATGTAAAATTTGTTTAAGCCGACTGGCCATGAATGTCCAATAACCTAAAGGCAAAAATTCATATATAGTCTCATTAGAGTATCTATAATTAACTTCCTAGTCTAAATTTCATACTTACAATTCATAGACATAATTAATGACAGTTTTATGTATATATATATACAAAAAAGAAGGTAACGTCCATAACAACAAAAAGAGATTAAAAAAAAGGAAATTTTAATGTAATAAATGTCCTTAATCTTCTCTAACTTTTCATTTATTTCTCTGATATAACAGATCAATAAATATGAATTTGTACGTTAATTACTCCCTCAAAAGTTGATAATTTTTTTAAAAAAAAAAAATTGTGATCTACAGGAGAAAGTTGGTAATTCGTGCATACAAAATTCTGGTATATACAATTTACACAAAATGTTTTTTTACTTGAATTTATTTACTGAAATCCTTTTTTGAATCTAATACGCAATAAAAATTGATTCAATTTTAACATAATGAAAATCGATTTTATTATTGGTTTGAATTAGATTTTCGAAATTGAATGCACAATATAAACTTCAAACACTTTCAAATTGTCAATTTTGTAATTACTATTATTTTTATATACAATAACTTCAATTTTAATTTTGTGTTTCAATTTTCGTATTCAATTTTTATTTTCGTAATTTTGACTTTTTTTTCCACAGAAGTTGTTAAAAGGTTATAATCCTTGTTTGTGTTAGTTTTTCTTTTCATTTCTAAATATCATTTGTAATTGCAATTTGTGTGATATATCCATTCATTACTCTACTGCATATTTCACAATATACATATTGACAGTCTTTTAATATTTTTTTATGTATATCTATTAATATTATATTTGAATTTATGTATATCTGTAAGTATAATTGTATTTGTATATCTGTTTTAAAGGTTACAAAGATTGTTTTTATTATTTGTATATCTATTGTTTGTATATCTGTATATTAGTTTACATAAATTTGATAATTGTATATCTGTTGTTTGTATATCTATATATACATATATGCAAATGAAGTATACATATATTCAAATCAAAACTGTTGTTTATTATTTTTATATCTGTTGTTTGTATATCTGTATATACAAATTTGAATGTTGTTTGTAAACGATATTGCAAACGAAATATACATATATTCAAATCAAAATTGTTGTTTATTATTTATATATTTGTTGTTTGTATATCTGTATATACAAATTTGAATGTTGTTTGTAAACGAAATATACATGGAAACGAAATATACATATCCGTATATCTGTATATACATATATGCAAACGCAATAAACATATACATATATGTTTATTATTTGTATATCTATTGTTTGTATATTTATATATACAAATTTGAATGTTTTACATAATAACAAATTTGAATGTATATACATATATGCACTCTAAAACTGTATATATCTGCATATGCATTATTCTTTAAAATGTATATGTGAAAGTTAACCGTATATACATATATGCAAATTGTATATAAATATATCAAAAATACAAACTGTATATACATACATACACTCTAACTCTGTATATATATGCATGTATTATTCTAAAAAAAAAAAAAAAGTATACGTATCTACATATATTGAAACAAAAATGTATATTGACCAACAATTTTGTTTCATGAGAATATATACAAAAAAAACTCGTAATCATTGTCAACTTCACTGTCCCTCTTTTAGATTTAGATACCTTAAAATATTTTTTCCTTTTCGCCTTGCTAGAAGATGCAAAAAAAAATTCTTTTTTTTTTTCAAAAATCACCCATCAAAAAAAATGGGAGAGTGACTTACATAATATATAAAAATTTATATTATAAAATTAAAATTTGCAAAAATCAAAAAATTATAAAAACGGGGGAGTGCTCCCCCTTTTCTATTATTTTTGTAAAATATATGAACAACGAAGAAATTTAACGACTAACTGGCATAATGTATAAAAATTTTAAAAAAATTAAATCTAATGTCAATAAATATCCTAAACTGATTTTCTGTGGTGAAAAATCCGCAAAAATGATTTCTCACAGAAAAATCAAGGATTATATTTTGTGACATTAGAGTGACTTTCAGAGAAAAATAAGGAGAAAAAAGTTGAAGAAGATCTCTTGAATAATCATGTATTATGATGTTGTCAATGTTGTCGTTTCTTTAATTTAAAATAAAGGATATCAGAGTGATTTTTTTGAGAGAAAATTAAGGAAAAAATAGTTGAAGAAGATATCATAAAAAATCTTGTGTTTTAATATTTTATTGTTGCCTTTTTTTGAGTCAATAGGATAGAGAGAGAATAGAAAGAAAATACCAAAAATAAATATATGAGAGAGAAAATTGATATATACAAATCTTAATATATTTGTATATAGGGCCCACAAAAAAAATTAATTTTTAACTATCAAATGACTATGAATTGTAATTTTTTAAAACATTAATCATATTATGTAATTAATATAGTATTTTGTCTATAATATGTAATTTTAACCTAAACATGGATCAATTATTTTAAAAAATGGTTCTTTTTCCTTGTGTTAATCCTTATATGTACTTGGGCTTGCATATTGTTGGCCCCTTTATTTAAATATCGTTCAGTTTTTTTAGGGAT
Organism: Capsicum annuum; assembly: GCF_002878395.1. NCBI lineage: Eukaryota > Viridiplantae > Streptophyta > Magnoliopsida > Solanales > Solanaceae > Capsicum > Capsicum annuum. Next base: position 58,885,796 of record NC_061111.1, on the reverse strand, counting down.
AATTATCTTATTAAATATAGCAATAGTTTAAAACAATTATCATATATTACTAGAGTTTTGAAATTCCCCATGTATCAACGATATAACAATTTCTAAAAATTCGCTATGTATTAATGATGGATCAGTTTCTGAAATTTGCATTACATTAGTGATAGACAATTCATTCTGCATCATTGATACAAGAATTTGTTTAGTATATGTTGGTGTATCACTAGAACAAAATGAACTGTTGTAGCACTGATATAAAAGCATATTTCTAAAATTAGTATACCACTTAAATCGAAGGAATTTTAACAATTCTCGCTATGTAATGGAATTAGAATTAGGTTTCAAGCTATAGCTATTTTGAAAATATTCCCATTTTTTACCCTATAAAATTAGATTTCACATTTGATAATGTTGTAATTTAAGTTTGTTTACTAATGTTTAGGACTTTAAAATCATTTAAAAGTGTATATGTCCACTCATGACCTATTATATGTCCTTGATGTCTAATGAATTCATGCTATGTCACGTCTACGCTATGTACAAATTTGTAACACCTCATATTTTTGGGCTAGAATTCAAACCGTCATTCTTATGTGTGTAAATCTGAACCCATGATTTCTAAGTAAGTATAAGTGTCATGATCATTTACCTAGTGTGTAAAGTGCTTTCGATGTGAATAATATTCATAGGAAACACTTACAGCAAAGTTGAGTTTAGAACTTTTGTTATCGACTGAATTTTGGTATTCGGTCCGACAATAAATCCAAATATATACTACTTCTGTAACTTTAAACAGCATAGGCTCTGATACCATTTGTAAGGGGGTGCGGATTAGGCGCGGTAAGTTTACTAGATAATAAATACGTATGTATTTATTTTTATGTAATGTATTTTGTGAATATTATTGATTGGAATAATTTTCATTTTTATCTTCTTGACTTAAGATGTTTTATTAATTCATATTCTAGATTAGATATTATCGTAATTAAGTTATCTAGTGTTTTAGGATCCTCGTTAGTATTATGTAACCTTTTGTATTCTAGGTATAAACTATATAGTTGGGTTTCGATTTCTTTTAATGATTTATTCTTTTTGTAAGATGTATCCATTAATTTATGTAATTGTTAAATTCTTTGTAGTAATATTCATTAACTGTTTTTCTTTGTTCTTGTATTTTTTATTTTCATATATTTTATTAATATATTCAATTTTACTGATATTCATATTTTAGGGGTGATTAAATGGTAGTTGATTAAATGCTTTGCTATAATATTCTTTAGTTTTTCTCTTAATTTTTGTAAATCTTCTATATTATTTTTAAGATATTCTAAATATTTGATATCTTTTGTTTTAAAGTATTCAATTAAATTTGTTTTTATAAGGTTTTCTATTAATCTTATTTCTTCTATTTCTTGTTTTCAATATTTTAGATATTCGTAGTTTATCATTTTATTCTAAAGTAAATATATAATAATCTATTCTATTTGTACTATATTTAATATCTTGTTTGAGGTTATTTATGCTACTAATTGTTTCTTCTTGTTCTCTTTTTAATGAATTTTTTAAACTATCTAAACTTTTATCTTTACTTTTTTCTAGATTTTTTAAGGTTTCGTCTGTCCATTTTAATTTTTCTATTAGATTTTCCATTATTTCTCTAATTTTTTTTCTATAATTAATTTCTTTATGTAGGTCTTCTTGGTTTGCTCTAATTTTCTTAATATATCCTGACATCTTTAGTCTGTATAATATCCATCAGAATCTAAATAATATTGTTGTTCATAATATATGTGTAAGTTTTCTATACTGTTTAATAATTCTTCCTCTTCATAATCTTGTAATTTTTTCCATATTATTTTCTTTATGTTCATAATTTCTATATCTCTAAGTATATATAAAACAAGTATTTTAATATCTTCTGTCATTTAGGCTTGATTAAATGCTTTTTCATAATATTTTTCAGTTGTTTGTTTTAGTCTAAGTAGTTCTTGCATATTTTCATTAAGGAATTCTATATATTTTACATCTTTAGTTTCCATGTATTTGTGTAAATTTGTTTTTATTTGTTTTTCTACTAATTGTATGTTTCTCATATCTTTTTTTCAAAATTCTAAATATACATAATTTATCATAGTTAGTGTGTGGGTTTGGCATGTAAGTATTTATAAGAGTAGTTCGGTAGATGTGGTATATAATTAATTCTAGTCATAAAATATCTATCAAATATTTTTTTCAATATGATTGTTCTTATATCCACCATTTCTATATCCTTAAGTACATATAAAACGAGTATTTTAAATTTATCTACCATTTCGTCAGATAAATAATTATCCATTTTTCATAAAATTGTTATTTTCAAAATATTCCCTTCAATCATGAACATAACAAAATATGATCACTTTAAATTGCTATATACTAGATTATTCTTAAATAACATATTCTTCGGTCACTATTAGCATGGTAATCTGGATACTTTTCCCTTAAACAGTGCCTCTACTTTGGTTATTCCCCTATCACGATCTTCTTGCCTCACCAGTTTCACCTTTAGGATGGCATAGTTCTTAGGAATTTTTCTCCTTTTCTACTTTGCTAATAAACTTCTTAACATGCTATTTTTCGAATAATTCTACTATAAAGCAACTAACATGAACTTATTTTATCATATCATGATTGTTAGGAATTTATGAATTTAGCTATTCATAATAGTAAATGATTATACCTGTTCTGGTAGTTTTGATAATTCTAAGAGTTGTTCCTCCAGAGATTTTTTCCATTAAAATATACCTGTTTTTTAATAAATAAGCAAAAAATTTTGTTGTGAACAAGAGATTTTTTGCTTCAATGTGTGAAGGCTTGCCTTCATCTGAGCAAGTACTCGTTTATTTATATGAAAATACGTACACTGTTTTTCTTTACATCTGTCAGCTACTTTACAAAAATAAGAAAAACGTTTCTACAAAGAGTCCTAAAGCTAATGTCTAATCTAATAATGGCACTACTTGCCAAAAATCTAATAATGGCACTACTTGCCAAAAATCTAATAACGGCACTACTTGCCATAAAAGACTAAGAAAAGTCAAAAATCTTAGTTACATTATATTTACGTAAAGCTATCTAGCTATCTTCCATATTTCTTTTTCTCCTTGAATTACTTTCTTTATCTTCTTTCTTTATCCGTAGTTATCTTCTTTTTATTGCTCTGTATCTCCATTATTGCTTCATATGTTGCATCCAACTGTAGCTTTTATCTTCTTCTATTCCAGTTGAACTTCTAGGACAATATTATCTTCTCCATTGCATTTTGAACATTGATGGTCTGGATATTTATGTCCAATTAACTTGCAATATCTAGTTAATAATTCTTCCAAAATAATTTTTTTGTTTAATGGCTCTGGCGATAGGTTTTTTCTTTGGATTGGGTAAAGTCAATATCCATTGCCTAACGTCTTCCATATCTGCTTCTCGTAGTTCCTTTGAATTTGATTATACTATTACATTACCTCTTGAATAATAACTCCATATGGGATTTCTGTTGCGATAAGTGTTTTCTAACTCTTGAAGAATTGTGGATAGTCCGATAATTCTCTTATTTGCATAAAAATTTGGTATCTCAATTCTAAGTATTTCTGGTTGTGGAATAATATCTTCTGGTATAATCATATCTCGGGTCATTCCATTTTTTACAACTTGTATAGGTGATTTAACTTCATCATACAATATCTCTACTGGTGCCGTGTAAAATTTTATAAAAAATAGGTTACCTTTGGTTATTCTTTTAGAAATGTTAAATGAATCATATATTTCTGGTATATTGGATATTTCATTTCCGTCTTGGGTATATATGGTACTAAGTAGTCCATATTCGTAACAGGTTTTAACTAGACTTGGTTTGATTTTGGGTAAAGCAATTAGCTTATTGTATCCGGTTAGCTTCTGGTTATATAATTCGTATGTGGCTCTTGGATGTTTATAGCTCTGGGGTTGGTGTTTAAGAAGGTTTGTATTTTGTAAATATTTTTTATGTATGTTTGGGCTGTATAGTTGTAGGTCTTTTTGTCTTGGTTTAAACTTTCTCGGTATGTGGTAATTTGTGGGGGTATGAACATAGGATCTTTTGGTGTATTTGGAATAAATGGTTTATCAAATAGCCTGTTTAGGTTCATATTTGTGTTTTTCCTAACTCCTTTGCTTGTACCTGCAGAAGTAGATTGATAAACGTTATGGGTTTTATGGAGTATCCCAATGTCTCCTTCTAGCTCTGGAATTTTAATGTCTTCCGATCGACATAGCTCTGCACACTGCTGAGTTAGCTGATTTGTAACTATAGACTTCAGTTTAACTTCATTAGTCTTTAGCTTTTCTATTTCATTATCCATACTGTCCACTTTTATTGAAAGCGTAGTTAGGGTGTTGAATATCTTTTCTAGAGTATCTTCTTCTATTATATCAGTCTGTGTAGCTTTGTCTTAATATGTAATCTGCAATAACATTTTTATTAGTACTAATTACTTCAATTATAAATGTGAAATTTAATATATTCAAGACTAGTCTCCGAATCTCTTTTGTTGTAACTGAATTTTGTATTTTCTTTGTAAGCCACCAACGTACCTGTGTATTATCTGTTCGTATAATAAACTTGTTATATACAATATATGGCTCAAATGCTAATAAACATTTATATAATGAGCATAATTTTTTTCTATTTATTTCCCATTTTATTTATGTTTCATTAAACGTACCTGAGTAGTATCTACAATGGTGTTCTAATTTTTCTTCTTCATATCTATATTTAAGTACTCCTCCAGAACTACATTCACTAGCATCTATATATATAAATTTTCTATTTTCATCTGGAAATTGTAATTTTGGTAATTCTTTACAAAGTATTTTTATTTTCTGAACTTGTTTTTTATCTTATACGTTATAATTATATTCTACATCCTTTTTTAATTTTTCTGTAAGGGCTTTAGATTTTCTGCTAATTTTGATATATATTCTCTTACTTGGCGTACTAATCCTAAAAATGATTGTAATTTCTTTTTTGTATCTAATTCTTCTTTTGAATTTATTATTTTTTGTACTATATGTTGTTGCATTTTTACTCCACTTTTATCTATTTGTATTACTAAAAATTCTATTTGATTTCTCATAATTTCAGCTTTCTTTTCACTTAAATTTATTCCCGATTTTTCTATTATATCCGTAAATTGTTCTAATAATTTTAAATGTTCTTCTTTGGTCTTATACAATTAGGCAATTGTTTAAAATAACTATCCATAAAATGTTGATATCTACCTGGTACATTTTTATATCCAAGTGGTAGTACATGTCATTCATAAAATCCTTGTGGTACCGTAAATGCTTAAAAATAATTACAATCTTATTATAACTTTAATTGATTAAATTCTAATTTACAATCAAATTTACTAAAGTAATTATATCCTTGTATTTGTCTTATTTTTAATATCTTATTTGGTATTGGGTAATTATATGTCATGGTTTTTGCATTTAAATTTCTATAATCAATAACCATTCTACTTTTTCCTCTTTTTTGTTCATTATGTTTATTTACTATAAATGTTGGGTTATTATGTTTACTATTACTTTTTTGTATGTATTGTTTTTCTAATAATTCTTCTATGTGCATTTTAAATTCATTTAAATCGTCAAAATTATATGTTAGTGGTTTTTGAGTTATTATGCCATTTTTATCTATTAATTCAATTTTTATAGTGGTTTTATGTTCTTCCCATCCTTTTAATGGATCTTCACTATATAATTGTTCTAATTTTTTCTTAATTATTTCTATCTTACTTATTGAAAATATAGTTATTTCCTTTTTATTTATTGAAAATACGACCAATTCTATTGTATCTTCAGTGTGTTTTATATTTTCTAATTTTTGTGTAATTTTTTCACTTCCTTCTATCCAATCAGTTTTCTTTCTTATTTTATTAGTAACTCTTTTTGCTCTTACTTTCTGTTTACATGGTGTTGTAAATCACCAATCCGTTCTAGTTATTATATGTGGGTATAATTTATCTAAAAATGACATTCCTAAAAGTATATCTTTTGATGTTAGCTCATAATTATAGATTTCTTCTATTGTTAATATTTTATCTCATACTTGTGTTTTTACATTCTTAGCTTTATAGGTAATTAAGCTTCCTTCATTATTAAATCCTTTAACTATTATTGGTGTCTTTAATTTATCCTATTTACTTTTTGGTAAACAATTATATCTACATAAATTAGCTTCTGCTCCTGTATCTATCATAGGCGTATAATATCTACTGTAATACCCTTCTACTACTATCTTCATTAATACATATATTTTCATATCACGTTAAAGCTCTTCTTAAGAATAATTTCTCTCTGTTATATGTTATAGTTAATTGTGTATGCTCTATATTATATGGTTTTACTTGTTCTAGCCATTTTATTCTTAATATTATGTCTGCTTTTTGCATTTCTTCCTTTATTTCAAATTCTATTTTTATCAATTGTTTTTACAAATTGTTCGAAAGGACTTTCTATTTTTATTTTGTTAATTTTATTTTTTCCTGTTATTTTATGTATTGTTGTTAATACATACAGATTTTTACATCTTGATGTAAATATTTTACTTCCTGTGGTTATGTTTTTTATTGTTGCTATTTTAAATATTTTTTCTACACTTAAATCTAATTCTTTTCCTTTTATTTCATCAAATATATGACTATAAAATATTATTTTTTAATCTGTTCCTTCTTCACTTAAATATTCTTTCTTTGTTATTATTTTTATATCTTCTTTAGTCATTTAATTCATCTAATTCACTATCTATTTCATTATCTGTTTTATTCTCTGAAATTTCATATATACTGTCTTTACTTTCTAATTCGTAATCTATATAATCTATCTGCATATATTCTGTATTTTTTTTTTTTATTTTTGATATTTATTTATTTCTTGGGTTTTTAGGTAATTTACAATCTCTAGCTAAATGTCCTAATTTTCCGCAATTATAACAAGTACATTCTTTTATAGATTTTTTTTCCTATATAGTCTTTTATGTTTATAATTTTTTACATAATATATTTTTCTTGGTTTCTTATATTTATATTTTGATTTTTTGTTTTTCTTATATTTCTTATGTCTTTTTCTTTTCTTATAATATCTTTCTTCGCATCCAAATTGAAGTGTTATTTTATCTTTGCAACATGCTAAATTTCTTATTAATGTTTTTTCCATTTTTATTTCTTCTCTATATTTTTCACATAGGTTTCTATACCATTTTTGTAAAAATTTTATTCTTGCTCCTAAAGTATCTACTATTTTTGCTTCATCCCAATTTTTTATTATTTTTGAACTAAATGGTTCAGGTAACTTATTAAAATATAATTTTCTTATTTCTTTACTTTCTTCTGTATTATATGTTCCTTTATAATAATATTCTTTAAATGCGCAAGTATACTCATCTATGTAACACATATTACATATTGCTAATTTTAACATTAAATTCCTATTTGTATCTTTCTCTTCATTTTGTTCTTCTTCTGTTGTTGTCATGCTGCTAAATTCGTCTTTTATAGCTATTTCATATTTTTTTAATAATTCTATAGGTGTTAATTTAGTTGTAGTTGTTGATGATATTCCTTCTGTAGGTTTATTAGTTCTTAATACCTTCTTGCTATTTTCAGTTAAATTTGAAAATCATAATTTCACTGTTCTTATTAGTGTTCTTTCTATATATTCTGGTGCATCTGTTACGTTTATATTATTATCTAATAATTGTTTTGTCATATATCTTATCCATTATTGTATTATTTTTTCTGTATCTATTACACAATCTAAGTCTAAAAAGTTATAATTTTTATTAACTATTTGTTTTGGTGTCCATTTGTCATATTCATCTTTTAGATTATATCTTTTAAATTTATTCTTATAATATGTAATTTTTCTTATTTCTGATGTTCTAGGTATTATATTTTCATCTTCTTTTTTATCAACAGTATTTATTTCTGTGTTTCTATTTTCTAAGTTTTCTTCATTAATTACTTCTTGTTTTTCGTTGATTTCTAAATTTTTTGTATTTGTTAAAATTTCTTTATATGTTTCACTATCTTCCGAATTATAATTATCTGTTTCTTCAACATCTATTGTATTTATTTCTAATTCCCTAGTTTCTATTTCTTTATTGCTTATTTCTAATTTTTCTTTAAATTGATTTATCTCATTTAATAATTTTTGTTCTTTATCTTTTTCTTCTTTTTCTTTCTGTCTTTTTTCATACAAATCTTTTAGCATTTGTAGTTCTCTTTCTAATTCAGCAATCCTACTATTTTTAGTTTCTTCTATTTCTCATATTTCTTCTGTAGTTTGTTGTTTTATTTTTTCTATTTCTTCATTTTCTTTTTCTATTCTTACCATAGCTGTCAATATATCTTCTAATTTTAATTTTTTTCTAACATTAAATATAAATGTTCACCTATTTTCTTATACCTTCTTCCTAGATTAGAAAATACTATTATTATTTTTAATCCTTCATGGTTTTCATATATTTTTTCATCTATTATAAATTCTTCTTTGTTCATTTTTTATTTAATTGTTAATAGATCATGTTGGTATGTATATTCTAGACTATCTATTGTCGATTCTAAATTTGATATTTCTTCTTTTTGTGCATTTATTGAGTTTTTACTAACTTCGGTAATTATGTTATATTGTAGTCTTTCCATCTTTATTTTTAATTCTTTACGTTTTTTAGATATTATTTGTTTTAATTCTTTATATTTTGGTAATTTTTGTACTTTATTCATCTAAATAATATAAATCCAAATATATACTACTTCCGTAACTTTAAACAGCATAGGCTCTGATACATTTGTAAGGGGTGCAGATTAGGCGCGGTAAGTTTACTAGATAATAAATACGTATTTCAAGCTTCAGATTTAAGGATTCAAGCTTTTTTTCGTATTTCTTTCATCAAAAAGGCATATTGTACACTCTGTACTTTAATTATGGTATTATTGTATTATTTAACATGGTATTTTGGTGTTTTGAAATGATTGAATTGTTTAGGGTTGAGGGTTTTTGCTTGTTAACACTTGCAATATATTTTTTTATTATTTTAATGGGTTATTCATGTTTTACATGATGGATTTGAACTAAAATTGTGCATTGTTATAATGGTGGAAATTGGCGACTTGGGTTTTTACAATATGGATGAATTTCGGTACGGTAGCGACATTAACCTCAATCCACATTGTTAAATTTGGTTTTGAACGAGGATTATACCTGATTTATATATCTTTTGAAAATATTCCATTGCATTAAAGGGATAAAGGATAAAACGGATTTGGAATGCCCTTGATGGCTATGTATTTCGATTTTAAATCGAAAATTGGAGTCTAAATGGTTAAAGGGATTATGATTATGGTTTGGCATAAATAGAATCGCTTGCAATCCTATTGGTATGACGATATCAAGTTGAAAATGCCTAAATAAAAGATTCCATTACTAATGATTGATTTATGTGCAAATTATTTAATTTGGACTTAAAAAAAATTGTGTAGATCATCGAGAAGGTGTAATCCCCGGGGGACCAACACAGGAAACTTTGCCTACGTTGGGGGTCTATATGACTATTGTGTCTAGATACGCAGTATATTTTGGACGACTATCGCCTTGGTGTCTTTAGCCATTCTTCAATACATGTGGCTAACATGGACTAGGGCCCTTCCAGTAGGTAGAGCCAGACCCAAATAGTTTGTGGGTGCCTATAAGGTCGGTATGAGCTACATAGTTCAAGATTAATGTTTTAAACAATCATATTTCATGTCCCTTGACCCTATACCAACATCTTTTATATATATATATATATATATACTCAAGATGCCATAGCATATTTCATCTTATAACTGAATTTTTAATAAATGCATATATTTTATTCCTTTTCTTGGGTTGCATGCCGGTACTCACCGACTGGCCGTCCCCCGACGCTATATCATTTGACCCTATACCAACATCTTATATATATATATATACATATATTTAAAGATGTCATAGTATATTTCATCTTATAACTAAATTTTTTATAAATGCATATATTTTATCCCTTTTCTTGGGTTGCATGTTAGTACTCGTCGTACTGGTCGTCCTCCAATGCTACATCATTTCACGATATAGGTTTTGAGAGATTTTTTGGAATCATTTGTAACGTTAGGTGGTTCGGTACTTCTGTGGATCAGCTGTGAAGTGGTGAGCCCTCCATCTTTTGAAAGGCTTGGTTATTCTCTTAGTTTTCATTTATTATTCTAGTATTGATGGATTTACTTTGTCATAGTTGGGGGCATGCCCCGACTTGGTTAGTACTTCTTGGTTTAGAGGCTTTGTGGACAGTACTGGGGTATTTCTCTATGGATTTGATATTGACTCACAGACTTGCTCTTTTACCTATTGCATATCTCTTATTCTTCTAGTTTGCTTCCGCGGTTCATTTTATTAATATTCTTTTGAGGTAAGGTTAAGGGGATCTCTCCGATCTTGTTGGCTTGGAATGCCCGTCACGACTAAGCCTTAATTTGGGTCTTGACAAGCTTGGTATCAAAGCATGATTCAGGGTTGCTAGGTCTCCACAAAGTTATGTTAAGCAAGTCCCTTTTATGGGTGTGTAGTGCGCCACACTTATAGGGGAAGGCTATGAGGCATTTAAGAAATGTTTCTTATTCTTTCATACTCTATATTGTGCAATTGTGTTGTCCATATAAAAGTTATCCAAATTTCTTCATTTATCTAATTCTGTTGGTTATGTCTCATTATCGATAAGATACAAGTACAAAGGCTTAGCTTTCTAACGGTATGGTTGTAATGCCTCGAGTCTGTACCCCAAACGCTAAACAATGCTCATAATCCTGAAGGACCACAAGCTAACCCATTAATGGTACCTGCTGCAATAACTGAGTAATAAATACTGTAAATATGTGGAATTAGGTAGAAACTTGCCATAAGGCTCAATACTGTAAATAAATCTGAATGTGGTATTAAAATACCAAAACTGAATATAAGTACTGAAAAACTGAACAACTGTCTAAAAAATACTCTAGTCTAAAAAGCCTCTAAACTGTCTGAACTGTGGAGTTGATGGGACAAGCCCCCAACTAACTCCGACTAATGATACTGAAACTAAAATACTATAAATAATAAGTATGTCCTCAAACTATGAAGACTCACCACTACTCTGACTGTTGAAAGTCGGATCTACTAAGAATGCTCGAGAGCCCGTGCATCGGAACCTATGATATAAGACATCATAGCACAAAAGAAAGCATGCGTCAGTAATTTGAATGTACTGGTATGCTCAGTGAGGTAGGCTGAATGCATGGGTTCATATGAATGAATAATATTAACTATAACATGAGTAAAACTGAATGAGAGTACATACATGAACACGTAAACAGTACTGAGATCATGATAACACTGAATACTGCGACTGAATGTTGAATTACTGATTAACTGAGTTTACTGATACTACATTATTGATGTTTGTTTGACTGTATTTAACAGTCCTGATTCTGTGGAACTATACTGAGTTTCGTATTGAATTGAGTGACGATGTCTGATAGTCCTGAATCTATAGAACTGAAATGAGTTTTATACTGAGACTGAATTTGAAACTGAAATTATGGACGGTAATCATCTAACCGACATGCCCCTTTTCTGAATAGACTTAGGGTCCAACCTGTAACCCAGTTGGAAGGGTGTCAATACCATGCCATGGGTAAAGACAAGTTGTGAGTTAACCCTCTCTGATAGGAAGCTCTTTCGTCAACCTTTGCTGATAGGAAAAACTCAAATGAGATATATCAACCCTAATAATATCTGGCAGAAAGATATCTCAACTTACATTAGCTACGTAGTTCTGGAACACAAGGATTGCTTCTAAGGATCATACCCTCTACTAGCAGGTGAGTCCCCATCCTTGGTTTCACTCGGTGCTAAATCCTGCTTCCAACTGAATAGACACTGAACTGATTTTTAGTCTGTACTAGGCTGGACTAAAAGGTTATTGAGATTACTGTTTAGCTGAACTGAACTGAGTTCCATTGACTGACGGAATACTACTGAATTCTGTTAGCTGACTGAGTTTACTGAGGTCTGAACTAGATACTGAATTAGATATTGTAACTAATTGAGAGTACTACTGATCGTGCCGTGACTGATACAGTTCTATGACTGACCATGGCTCTAGGTAATCAGCTAAATTGTTGGGTACAAGTACCCCTAGGACTAGATAGCATAAATTAAGAGACATGACATAACATGAAACATGTAAACTATGAACTTAATTATCATTCATTCATTGGAGCATTTTGACAAACACTTGCATGATATAACTTGCACATAACTATGAACTTGATCATCATTCATTTATTGGAGCATTTTAACAAACACTTGCATGATATAATTTGCACATAACTAACTTGACATGATTTAGTTCTCTTAATAGTTCACATAGATAATTTATCAAACACTTGGTGAGCATAGTATATGCACATAGTATTGAACAACAATGGAGCATCATAATTTATCTCTAATTTCACAAGTCAAGGGTTTATCATGGATTCACATGAATCTAGATACCTAATGATCAATTTCACATGAGATATATATACAATTATGAATTAGAAACTTAATCCAAATAGCAATCATGGATACACTTTAATTCCAACCATGGAAATCATAAAATCAATTACTTGCAGTTCAAAAGAGATCCTTGGACTCCAAGTATGGAAGGGACCCTTGGATGAACAATTCACATACCTTGATGTTTGATTTTGAGAAGGTAGATGGTAGAAGTCTTGAGATTTGAATCCTGAATTGAAAATCCTAAGGCTTGTTCTTAAGATATTTTGAGAGAAAGTGAGTAAACTTTTGTGAATTAGGGCTGATTTCATATTTTGGGGGGCTAAAGGTTGGGGAAAAAAGACCCAAATTTCCTCGAGGAAGCGGTCTTTTAATGACTGAAAACTGAGTTACTGACGCACAGGTCAACGTGGCGCGTTGATGGAATCGATGTGATATACAGTGCATTGTGCCATATTCGCGTCGATTCACTGGAATTGGACACTGGTAGCTGGGGAAAATAGTAATCAACGCGATAGTCGACGTAGCGTGCCAAGATCGCGTTGATTCATTATGTTGGGATTCCAAAGGACCTTCAAATGAAGTCCAAAAAATCCGAAACTTATCCGAAAATACCTACGGATATTCCTGATCATGAATCAACCTAAACATCAACATTTAATGGATGTAAAGCTTGCAAAATAAGATTGCCAGCCTTCATAGGTTAAAATGAAACTAAGTCTGAGTACTTAGCTAAAATATTCTAAGTCTTGGACCCTTTGACAAGCCTAAAAGACTGAATTAATTTTAGAATTTTGCGGGGTCTTACATTATCTCCCCCTTGGGAACATTCATCCTCGAATAAGACTGCTAAGACTGAGAATACAGAGAGACTGACTTACTTACTGGACATGAACATATGGAACATGACTATATGACTAATATTACTAGTATTCTGTATTATCATACTGAACGTGCACATTTGATATATAAGTATAGCTGAACATGATTCATAAATGCATGACTGGGATTACTGATAAACTGAATCTATATACTGAACATGCATATCTGATGTATAGATACATGACTGAACTGGCTCATGAACGTACAAATGAACATGCAATGGTAACTAATACCAAATTTATAACAGAAATCTGAACATGAAACTGAGTAGGTTCATGGAAAACTATTACTTAAACTGAAAAATACTTATGAACTCAAGATTATTTTCGGAGTACGCATGAATGGGAACATGAGAACATGACTGAGATTGGAACATGATACATGAACTGAATATCATAAACTAAACTGAGCCCCTTAAATGCATGACTTACAGCTGAGATTGGAACTTGAGGGTCAATTTATGAGTACCCACTACTCCAAACTGGATTCGTTACATGAAGAGATCTGGGAGGTTTAGGACATAAAAGCTCAGGGTTATAGTACATCTCCCTCTTGGGACATTATGTCCCTTGAAGAATGTTGACTTGGCTGAGATACTGAGGAAAATTAGGGCAATGCATAAGGCACCTACGAACTGAATCGTGACTAAATATCTGGGATCTGAAACTGAGACATGATACATGAACTAAGCTGAACACGCACTACCTGATTGCTCCATCTTGGAATAACTTAATTCACGAGACATTCAGACAAAGCGACTAAATGGAAAGGTGGAAACCATACCATACGAACTTGTTGTCTGACTGCTAATACTGAATTACTAGCTTTACGAACTAACTCATACTGAAAACTTATTCTCAACTATACTCTCTACCTTAGTATGATACTTCACTTGGGATTACTGAAAAATATTCACATGGGCATTGCGCACGAATGCATAATCATACTAACTTAGCTGATTAGATGGATAACTGATAGCTGAGTACTCGGCATGTAAGACTAAATTGTACTTAGTCTAAATAATGAAACTAAAACTGTAGAGTATTATGTACATGAGATAAGGACTGACTCGGTAACATGAGATAACTGAGCATGAATTTATGAACAAACAATCTATATTATTTGAGAATGCAAAACCAAGCGTATAACATGATTCTGAAATATTTTGTAAATTAAGGTACTGAAATACTGATAACTGTATGCTATGGTCAAGAAAACTTGAAACTGAACTAAGTTTCTAATCTGATTGCTCAACTGAGACTGACACTATAACTAAGATGTAACTGAGACTATGATTGATATGGTAACTGGGACTAAACGCACTGTAAGGCATGAGTGCAGAAGTCATGAGCTGCATGACCTGAGTTTGGAGTTCATGATTTCATGAAATATACTTCGTACTACTAAGTGAACTGGAGCTTCTCATACTAGAAACTGGAAACACACTCAACTCTTTGGAAAGTATATAAATATAAGGTGTGTTTATGGAGCTGAGACGTAAAGCATGCATAGCTATCATGATAACTGAAGTACAAGCTTTGAACTTAGGTAAAGACGGGTTGGGCACTATTCCCACCCATTACTTTTTTGTAATACTAATATTACTACTGAAATCTAGAAGCCTGAATTCTTGAGATATCATAACTAGAAAGTTCTTATATACCCGTCGGGCTATGATAGACTGACCCACTGGGGTAGAAACTGAGAAATGTTTTGTTAATATCTGGTCTGACCTTAAATTTAGCTGCTATACAAGGAGTAAAAAAATACAAAGAAACTCTTGGATTTGATGAGACATAAATATATAAATGGGAGGTCTGTAACATACCAGTGACTGCATCAGGAGAACTTTCCCAATCTTGTCTAGACTGAAGTACATAAAGCCTATTTGGGCGCTGCCCACTGGTGGCACTAGGAGTGGCACCCTGCTGATTCGGGCGATCGGACTGAGCTGAAAAATAACTGTGCTGATTTTGTGGACCAGCCTTAGGACAGTCTCAGACTTTATGACCTGACTCACCACATCCAAAAGACACATCACTTCCGACTCTACACACACCTTTATGATTCTTACCACATTCTTTGTAAAGCGGATTAGTACGAATACTGCTTGCACTACTCTGGGTTTTGGAGCCTGGCACCCCATCATGACTGTCAATCCTGAATCTTGGTACTGGTGTACTAGATGAAGATGGAATTGGGGTTGAAAACTTCTGACTAAATCGAGAACGGTTACCATCCTCTGACCTTGGCTGGGCAAAACTAAAGCTACCCATTCTGGCTTTCTTATTTTCTCTCTCCTTCTTCTTAAGTTTCTGCTCCTCAATCTATTAGGCATGGACCATAAGCCTAGATATATCCATCTTTCTAATCAACATCGCAGTCCTGTACTGTTTAACTACTCTACCCAATATCTCAGACACAAACTTGCTCATTCTGGATTTATTGTCTGTTATTCTATGGGGAGCATACCTGGCTAACTGAGTGAACTTAAGGGAATACTATTTCACATATATACTTTCTTGCCTGAGATTGATGAACTCTAACACATTGCTTCTTTCAGCTCTAAGTGAAAGAATCTATCTAAGAAGGCGATAGCAAACTCTTCCCATTCTATGGGATCTGCATCAGTACCCTTGTCTACCTTTCACTTCTTAAACCACATATGGGATACATCTTGTAGCTAATAGGAGGCTAACTCAGTGCTCTCAACAGAAGTCACCCCTATGATATCCGTAACCTTTTACACCTAATAAAGAAATTCCTGAAGGTCCTCATCTGACTTTGACCTGGTAAACGATGGAGGGTTCATTTGAGTGAAGTCTCGAATCTTGATAGCAGAAGTATTGTCCACTGCATTGGCCGAAACCACAGTTGGACGTTCATTCTGGGCTACCAAAGAATGAGCTAGGGAAGTGAAGGTTGCTCTAAACTCCGTGTGGGAGACATGCTCACCCAAAGGATCTGGATGGATGAGTTGAGGGGCTGACTGATCTCTTGTTTCTCTTCTCTGAGTCTACTTTGGAGGCATATTCTATAAATAGAAGAGCAGCTAGGATTAGAAAGAAAGTGTAACTAGAGCTCATGCTTACTCGCACAACATAAATACTAAAAGAAGGGAAACTTTTCCAAAAACATCTCATAGCCTCTTGTCCATAAGTGTGGCGCACAACACACCCATGCACAAGACTCTACTAGATGCAGCTTTCAAACTTCCTAGGACACTGTTGAACCTTAGGCTCTGATACCAAGTTCATAACGCCCAGAGTCTATACCCCAGATGCTACACGATGCTCATAATCTCAAAGGATGACAAGATAACTCATGACTGGTACCTGCTTTAATAACTGAGTAATAAATACTATAACTATACGAAAATAAGAGGAAACTTTCCATAAGGTTCAATACTGTAAATAAATCTGAATGCGGTATCAAAATAACAAAATTGAATATAAGTACTGAAAAACAAAACAACTATCTGAAAAAAATACTCTAGTTAGAAAAGCCTCTAAATTGCCTGAACTGTGGAGTTGATGGGACAAGCCCCCAACTAATTCTGACTAATGATACTGAAACTGAAATACTGTAAATAATAAGTATGTCCTCAAACTATAAGGACTCACCACTACTCTAACTGCTGAAAGTCGAATCTACTAAGGATGCTCGGGAGCCCATCCACTAGAACCTATGAAATAAGACATCATAGCGTAAAAGAAAACATGTGTTAGTACTTTGAATATAATGGTATGCTTAGTGAGGTAGGCTCAATGTATGGGTTCATATGTATAAACAATACTAACTAAATAACATGAGTAAGACTGAATGAGAGTACATGCATGAACACGTAAATAGTACTGAGATCATAATAACACTAAATACTAAGACTGAATACTAAATTACCAATTAACTGATTTTACTGATACTATATTACTGATGTCTGTTTGACTATATCTGACAGTCTTAATTTTATGGAACTATACTGAGTAACTATGTATGATAGTCCCGAATCTATTAAATTAAACTGAATTATATACTGAGACTAAATCTAAAACTAAAACTGTGGGAGGTAATCATCTAACTGACATGTCCCTTTTTTGAATAGACTTGGGGTCCAACCTTTAACCCAGTTGAAAGGGTGTCAATACCGTGCCATGAGTAAAGACAAGCTGTGAGTTAACCCTCTCTGACAGAAAGCTCTTCTTTAAACCTTTGCTGATAGAAAAAACTTAAAGAGATATATCAACCCTAATAATATCTGGCAGGAAGATATCTGAACCTATGCTGGCTAAGTAGTTCTGGAACACAAGGATTGCTTCTAAGGATCACATCCTTTACTCACAGGTGAGTCCCCATCCTTGGGTTCACTCTGTGCTGAATCCTACTCCCAACTGAATAGACACTGAACTAATTTTTAGTCTGTAATGGGCTGGACTGAACGGTTACTGAGATTACTATTTAGATGAACTAAACTGAGTTCACTGAGTTTCGTTAACTACGTAATACTACTGAATTCTATTAGCTGACTGAGTTTACTGAGGTCTGAACTACATACTGAATTAGACTGGAATAATATGAATTCTACTAAGTTTTCCTAAGTTCTGTAACTGACTGAGAGTACTACTGATCGTGTCGTAACTGATACTGTTCAATGATTGACCATGACTCTAGGTAATCAGCTAAATTATCAGGTACAAGTACCCCTAGGACTCGATAGCATAAATTAAGAGACGTGGCATAACATGAAACATTTAAACTATGAACTTGATCATCATTCATTTATTGGGGCATTTTGACAAACACTTGCATGATATAACTTGCACATAAGCTAACTTGACATAGTTTTGTTCTATTAACAGTTCACATGGACAATTTATCAAACACTTGGTGAGCATAGTATTGAACAACAAGAGAGCATCATAATTCATCTCTTATTTCACAAGTCAAGGGTTTATCATGGATTCACATGATACACACCTAATGATTAATTTCACATTAGATATATATATATATATATATATAATCATGAATTAGGAACTTAATCCAACTAACAATCATGGAATTCACTTTAATTCCAACCATGGAAATCATAAAATCAATTGGTTACAGTTCAAAAGAGATTCTCGGACTCCAAGGGTGGAAGAGACCCTTGGATGAACACTTTACATACCTTGATGCTTGATTTTGAGAATATTGATGGTAGATTTCTTGATATTTGAATCTTGAATTAAAAACCCTAAGGCTTGATCTTGAAAGATTTTGAGAGAAAGTGAGTATACTTTTGTGAATTAGGGATGAATTTTGTGTTTTGGGGGGATGAAGGTTGGGAGAAAAAGACCCAAATACCCCCGAGGATGTAGTATTTTAATGACTGAAAACTGAGTTACTGACACACAGGTTGATGTGGCGCATCGATGCCATCGATGGATAGCCAATGCGTTGCGCCATATTCATGTTGATTTATTGGAATTAGAAGCTGGTAGCTGGGAAAAATAGTAATCAACACGATAGTCTAAGAGGCGTGCCAAGATCGCATTGATTCACTATTTTGGGATTACGAAGGAACTTCAAACGAAGTCCAAAAACTCTGAAACTTGTTTGAAAACACCTACGGACATTCCTGATCATGAATCAACCTAAAAATCAACATTTAATGGACATAAAGGTTGCAAAATAAGATTTCCAACCTTCGTAGGTTAAAATAATACTAAGTTTGAGTACTTAGATAAAATATTATAAGTCTGGGACCCCTTGACAAGCCTAAAGGATTGAATTAAGCTTAGGATTTTATGGGGTCTTACAATGGTCCTTTTCAAATGAGTCATCAAAATTTAGTAAAGTACACAAGTACTTGAAAGGAGTCCATTAGTGTGCCAAAGTGTATTGATTCAAGTGTATACCTCTATCTTCATAAATTGTTCTTTTTAGCCCAAGGTACGGTATGTATTTAGTCTCTTTCAAAACCTTAATTCCAGGCCTCTCGCTTAAGGATAAATATATGTATCTAAATGTTGAGATAGTATTTCCACCCAAGGAGTAGTATAAATTAGGGCGTTATGACCTATAAATAGTAGTATCATCCCAAGGTTACTGATATGATTTCCTAAATTTAGAAGTCAAAGTCTAGATAACTTTTTTTGTAAAAAAAAGGTAGTTGTATTTGCATGATCTTTCAGTGAGTGTGGGGATGATATGCCCTTATGGTGTTGGTTAAGGTGTACCAATGATTAGCAAACTTATCGGTAAAAAGAGAGTGGTTAGTTAAAATATTTGCGTCTTGAGAGTGGTTAGTTAAAATATTTGCGTCTTTAGTTGAAATAAGAAAGGAGTTCATGAGGACCAGATCTTGTTGCAGTAAAAATTAATCATAGGTTGTGAATAGAAGGATTGGTTGGCTAATGATTTATAAATTTAGCGTTCACGTGGGGATATCTTAAAAAAAGGACTTAGTGATGTTTACGAAATCTTGAAGATAGTTGGGATGTATTCATGGGTAAGCAGATGTGATGTGAGGGAGGTAAATATTCTATAGACCATAATGGGTTAGTTTATAAGATTGATTCAAATATCCTTATTATATGGCTATACCCATTGATATATTTTAATTCTAGCAGTTGTAAACTAGAATAGTATGTAAGAAGATGTGTTATGAATATTAAGGTGTAGTAGTAACGCTTTGAAGAAGAATGTACTTATGGTTTGTAGTTAAGATAAATAAGGAATTTAGGTTGATTTCTCTATCTTATGGACTAGTATTTATATAGGATATATCATTAGTGGTACATGATTATTGCTAGACACTAAGTTTGAACTTTAGATGTTGATTGTGGTGATAAGAATGTTAGCACAAGAATTGTGTTGCAAGATTTGTGGGAGTGAATTATTAGGCTTGATATAATGTGTGAAAGAGCTTAGGTTGATGAGTTATGAAAAATTAGAGTAGTAATTATGCTATATGCATAAGGTCTAGTGCTGAAGTAGAAATGGTGGTTAAATCATTAGTTAATAAGAGCCTTAAGTTATAAGGATAAAGTGTACTCGGTCTTGAGTTATAAGTGTCATGCATACCTAGCTCATGTTCTTAAATTTCTTAGTATAGAGTAGTCTGGGGAGTTGTTATATGGTGTTCTTTAGGGCTGAATTGAGGGAGATATAATTAGACTATGTGAACTCTTGGTATAGTTTTAAAATTTTTGTTAAATTATGAGGTTATGATGTTAGAGGTGTAATGCTAGGATACTAAGGAGTTGAAAATAGATTTTTAGGTGGTAAGAAGCGTGGAAGTGTATGTCCATGATAATGTAAGTAATAAGGCAATGACTTTGGAGGCTAAAGAAAGTTAAGAGTAGTTCCCCCAGAAGGAATGTTATAGAAAAAAGTTAGTACTTATTCTATAATAGTTTATCAGGGAGAGTTTGGCGTTCATATGTATAGTGATACCCCCATTGTGTTAATCGTTGTGCTTGTAGATTTAATAAGAGGATATGTCTGCAAGTATAGGATAGTGACCTTTGAGCTAAGGGGGAGATTATAACCTAAAGTAGATCTTGAATTTTCTCATGGTATTGATTTTCAAGGAAGAGCCGTGATAAATTTATTCTTATTCTAGCAAATTCCTCCTACTTCATATTAAAAGGATATCTACCAATGTCTTATGTATTATATTGTGACTATGCCTAAGTTTCAAGTTCTCTATAAAACCTATGTCCATGATTCGACCCTTTAATTATGATCTAAGTGTTTGATATATGAAGCCCTTCATGCTTATTAGATCGTATCTTACATCACAGGCCCATCTTAAGTAGTGCAACAAATATATCTTATAATTGAATATTATCACTCCTATTCCTGAACCTCGTACGCTAGTCCCTCATTTACTCTCCTTATGGAAGGATGATAGTAGTTATAGAAGCATAATAATGTTTTAGATAAGAGAGTAGACCTTCTTTGTTGTGAAAATTTAATGTGACTACTCGAACTAATGTTATATATGAAGCAGGAATAGTGAGATGAACTTTTGTTATGTGAAATAGTTATGAAGTGGATGGGCAGTGAAAATCATTTTAAAATTAATTGAAGTTGCTGGGTTTTAGCGGAGAGATCCGTAAAGTGGGTGTAGCAAAGATAGGATAGAATGTTGTGATTGATATATACACAAACCATCATATTATATGGACAGTACTTTTGATAAGACATGATGTTGTTTGAGTATAGTGATAAGATGGATTCGTATTCTTGGAAAGAGGTAGAGTATAGGGTCTCATAGCTTAAGTAAGACCTTTTAACTCTAGGTTAGTCTTCAATATGAGAGCAATATGCAGTTGGACTCAGGCTCTTGTAGTTATGTGATTTGTAGAGTAATTATAAGACTGGAAATAGTGAAGTGTGGTATTCGTAGCTGCAAGCATGATTGAGAAGCATTGCTAAAATTTAAGGGGCTATTAGACGTATCATTGGAGGTGAAAATGCTTTTATTCTTAAGTCCCACTAAATCTTACTTCGTGTCCTGTATTAATCTCAACCAAGCTGAGGATTCCTAAAAAAAATTCCTACCTTACATTGTTATGATCATGTTTCATATAACTCATGCCCAAGACCATGTCTATACCAAATCTCAGTATCTCATGATTCGTACTTATATGATTACTTGGTGATGCAATAAATCTCTTTTCTTTTGGTGCCTATATATGTATTGTTGAGGGAAATTTCCTAATGTGAAGTTAAATCCTTTATCATGTACGTCTAAAGCTTCAATAAGTTCCTGTTAGAGTTGTGACCCAAATTTTTTTGATCCGACCCAGAAAGTTTTGCGGTGCGACCCATGTTCGTGATTTTCAATGGGATTTGTGATGGACCTTTATATTTTTTGGGCCTAGGACTTATTTGTATGCACGTATTATATAAGTGCAATTAGTGGGTCAATTTTAATTATTCAGAAAATATATACATTCTCGACATTGTACTCCTCTCCTTTCAGTGTGAAATTTCTCTGCCTCTGCCTGTGGTTTTCCCCGCAAGGGTTTCCACGTAAATCTGTTGTGTTGTTCTTGTTTTATTTTACTTGTGGTTTGCTTATTCTATCCAAATCATAACAGTTCCTACCATCATTTGAGGATGAATGATTCCAACGGGAAGATAATATATCACCCCATATTTTCAAGCTAGCATTCAAACCGTCATTCCTATGTGTGTAAACCCAAAACCTGTTAATTCTATTAAAATATAAGTGTCATGATTATTTACCTAGTGTGTAAAGTTCTTTCTATGTGAAGAATGTTCATAGGAAACACTTAGAGCAAAGTTGATTTAAGAACTTTTATTATCGACTGAATTTTGGTATTCGATCTTATAAGGATCAACTTTGGAAGTGTATAACTTCTAGGATATATATGGTATTTTGAAGCTCAAGACCCACCAAATGAAATATAATTGAGTCCTCTTTATAATGCCACCGATTTTTCCATAATTCGATACCCTAGTGAAAAGTTATGAGCATGTTTGCGAGCAAATCAGTGAGGGTGAGCAATGAGGATGAGGCACGTGCTCTATGCTCTGTGATAAAAGTGTAGCACGCCCTGTATGCTCCGCGTTAAGGGTGTGGCACACCCACGTTCCCAGAGATGCTAAAACCCACATTTCTCTTTAGTTTTTTTAGGGTAAACTAGTCATTTACGTCTCAAATCATCCTATAACTAATACTAACGTGATTTTCCTCATCCCATAACCCAATACATAACTCTACTTTCCCTAAATTCTCAATAACACCAAATAAGGGTTCTTTACATAAATTCAAGCACCTAAGGCTTCAAATTCAAGTTCTTCTTATTGTTTTCTCACCAATTTCATCATCAAGGGTATGGAAAATGAATCCAAGTGTTCATATTGATTTGAAGCTAGGTTTCAAGCTTCAAAGTTAAGGATTCAAGCCTTTCCCCAAATTCCTTTTGTCAAAAAGGTGTATTATACATTCCTACATCAATTATGGTATTATTGCATTATCTAACATGGTATTTTGGTGTTTTGGAATGATTGAATTTTCTAGGGTTGAGGGTTTTTGCTTGTTAACACATGCAATGTATTTTTCATTGTTATAATGGTGGAAAATGGTGACTTGAGTTTTTACAATATGGATGAATTTGGTATAGTAAGGACATTAATCTCAATCCACATTGTTAAATTTGGTTTTGAACAAGTATTATACCTAATTTATATATCTTTTAAAAACATTGCATTAAAGAGATAAATGATAAAAAGGTTTTGAAACGCCCTTAGTGGTTATGGTTTTGGATTTTAAATGAGAAATTAAAGTCTAAATGGTTAAATGGATTATGGTTATGATTTGGCATAAATAGAATAGCTTACAAGCATATTGGTATGGTAATACCAAGTTGGAAATGGCTAAATAAAAGACTCCATGGCTAATGATTGATTTATGTGCAAATTATTTTAATTTTGGCTTAAAGAAAATTGTGTAACTTATCGAGAAGGTGTAGTCCCAAGGGGACCAACACTGAAAACTACATTTGCTAACTTTGGGGATCTATATGACCATTGTGTCCAGATACACGGTGGATTTTGGATGGCTATTGCCTTGGTGTCTTTTGTCATTCCTCGGTACATGTGGCTAACATGGACTAGGGCCCTTCCGGTAGGGAGAGCCAAACCCATATAGCCCGTGGGTGCCTGAAAGGTCAGTATGAGCTATGTAGTTTAGGGTTAATGTTCTAAATGATCATATTTTATACCCCTTTCCCCGATCCCAACATCCCCCCTCTATATATATATATATATGCATAATTGTTGTGCATGTGGTTTATTACTGGATTTTTGATAAATGCATATATTGTATCTAACCGTCCTCGAACACTGCATCATTTCATAATATAGATTTCAAGAGCTTTTTTTGTGGTCTTGTGCAGCGTAAGGTGGTTTGGTACTTCTGTGGATCAGTTGTGAAGTGCTGAGCCCTCCATCTTTCAAAAGGCCCAATCATTCTCTTAATTTTCAATTATTATTCTAGTATTTATGGATTTCCTTTGTCATAGTCGAGGGCATGTCCCGACTTGGTTAGTACGTCTTGTTTTAGAGTTTTTGTGGACAGTAATGGGGTATGTTCTTATGGATTTGATGATGACTCATAGATTTGCTCTTTTAATTATTGCATATCTCTTATTCTTCTAATTTTCTTTTGCAGTTCATTTTATTATTATGCTCTTGAGGTAAGTTTAAGGGGTCATCTCCGGCCTTGTTGGCTTGGGATGCCCGTCACTGCTAGGTCCTGGTTTGGGTCATGACATAATATCTCGTATAATTCATGCCTGTGATTTCTTTGTTGTGTGTTCTTCGTACATCTGCTTATAATGATGATGGATGGCTATTTCATGTCTGAGAAAACTATCGAACCGAAAAAATAGGAAGCTTAACTACACAAGCTTCCATGAACAGAGTAGGAAGAATGATTTTCTATATATTGGAAATGTTACAAGACAATGTGATACTTCTGCTATGCATCTATATATATAGACTTGCTTAAAACTTCCAAAATCTTCCTAACCGAAATTCACACATTGTTAGTTGCCAGCTTATTTAACAAACTAACTTCACTCACACTAACTTAATGTAATAGTGTAATACCCCAAAAAAATTTTCGTTGAAATTTTATGCGTAAACGTGTTGGGTTCTATCTTCTAGAATGAATTATAAATTTTTCGTGCGGAATATCTTAGATTATGACCCACCATTTCCTAGAGTATCAAATAATATTTCCAACGATATGTGGATCATCCAAAACGGACACCCGAGCGACGAGTTATGAACATTCTGATCGAACCGTGAATAGTAGTGAACAGTAAAACGTGCAGGAAAAAGTACTGAGGCTGGAGTATTTTTTCTCCAATTTTAAACGATCATAAATCTTTGTACATAATGATCTGGGTGACCTAATAGATATCAACGGAAAGCTCTGCGAGTCCTCTTTCTAATGAAATTGGTTTCATCCAATTTGAATATCGAAGTAAAATGTTATGGTTGATCTACTTCAGACTATCAAAACAGTCCACCAAATGACAGATTCGAGAGTTTTTTTTTTATTTTTAGGGGCATTTTGGTCATCCCCCCTCACCCAAAATCCGTCCAAACCCTATATTAAAGCCTATTAGAAGCATTATATGTTATATTTCATCAAATTCCCTTAAAAAGAAAAAAACCCTAAGCTCCTACATCCAACTTCAAGAACCTCCAAAGTTCACCATTAATTCTGCAAATTTATTCAAGATTTCGAGTTCCTAGTTCAAGAACTCCAAGAACCATCATTCAAATGTACGATTAATATCTCAAAAATGAGTATCGATCTAGAGTTCATCATTCAAGGTATGTGGGGTTTTTCAATAAGAACTCTCTTTCATTCTTGTGCCCAAAAAGTAATTTTCTTTACAAAGGCATGATTTTTATTTGATTTTTATGAATTTGAAGCATGAACCCATATCTTATGATGATTATTATGAAATCTTGATGTTTATGATTTTGAAAGATGAATTTATATGTGTGGAGATATGAAGCATGGACCTTGAATGATATTTATCATGATTTTGATATTTGGGTCGTGAATCCCCATTGAAAATTATGTTTTTTTGAGAAAGTGTGTGTTATAAGCACGTTGATGTTGAATATTTGAGATATTTTGAATGATTTGACCTTTTGGTCTTAATGGAGTTGTTTTAAACTCGAGTGTGAAAGAAATCCACAACATGGTTGATTTTGATAGATGGGAAGCATGATGGCTCCCGATGTATATTTATATATTACTGAAATTATTTTGTTGTGGATTGTCTTTGAAATGATCTGAGCTAAGTCCGGGAGAAATCTTTAGCACCGAGTGGGAGATATAAAGCGACCTTACTTCCCTAGAACTACGTGCCCCCGTATGAGTGAGCCTAAGGCTGATTTATATAGTGATCACTAGTTTGTGTGGATTTGATATCAATAGTCCTACTCCGATGGCAAGGATAAGACGGCTCTCCCCAACGTGGGTTGTACATTGGACTCCATGTAGCTCACATGGTTTATGTCAGTTATAGGATCTCCCAGTGTGTGTGTGTGTTTCCTTGTGTCTATGGTGAATGGTGAAGTGATTTGAAAGTGGAATCATGAAAGTTATTCTTGCGAAAGATTTAAATGATATTTACATTATGAGAATTGATATTCTTGATGAACGGAAAGTGATTGACAAATTATATGATGACTCACATGTGTTATTGTACTTATTTTATCCTCTCATGATTATGATGATTTTCTTCGGGCTATGTGAGTCTTTCATACATCCTGCATATTTCTTATAAATATTTATGATGATGATGTTTATACAACTGCATACACCCCCATATACTCGGTTTCTTTCCATGGTACTGACCCACATCTTCGGATGTAGGCTGCATTTTCTCAGAATGTAGGTTTAGGTGCTCAGTTCCAGGTTCGACAGTGATTATTTGGGCACGCTGTTCTACATCCTCTATTGTGGGGAGTCCTCATGTTTCGAGGACGTGATGTCTGATGTTGGTTTCACGGAATTGTTTACATTTAATAACTGAGTATGAGTCAGTTGGGGCGTGTCTCAATGGCTCGCTGGTTTTATTGATTTTCTTAGAGGCTTGTCAGACTAGTATAGATTTTGGGAATTGACTAATAAGTCGTATTTTGTTATCTTTCTGAAATTCTTTTATTCTTGGAAGATGATTACTCTATTGATATTTGAGGGTTATTTATGGAAACCCCGTTGATTTGTGTTGAACTGAATGAAAATGGCTCAAAGGGTTAGCTTGGGGATACTTGTAGCCTCAAGCACCGTGTGACGCTCCAGACCCGTTTTCCGGGGCGTTACAAATAGTGTATCAATGTAATAGTAACAGATGACCATAATAACTAACTAACTGATTCGTTTCTAACTAACTAACTATGTAATGATAGATTCCAACACTTCCCCTCAAGTTGAAAGATGCAAAATATTAAGCACACCAACCTTTCTTAAAGATGAGAATGTTGATCATGACCCAGGCTTATAGTTAGAATATCTGCAACCTGTGGCTGTGTAGAAATGTATTGAGTTTGTACCAATCCATACTTGATTTTGTCCCTGATAAAGTGGAAATCAATCTCTATATGTTTAGTTCTCTTATAAAAAGTAGGATTGGTTGCCAATTGGATAGCTGACTTGCTATCACTGAATAAGGTGATATGCTTAAAAGTAGGCACGTTCAACTCTGTAAACAATCTCTCTAGCCAAGTGAGTTCTGCAACAGTTGAGGTAATACTTCAATAATCAGCCTCAGCTGAACTTCTGGACACTGTGTGTTGTTTTTTTTATTTCCAGGATATTAAGGATCCACCAAATTGTACCACATATCCAATAATAAACCTTCTTGTATTGGAACATGCTTCCCAATTTGAGTTACACCAATATACTAAGATTGATTTAGTCTAAGTCTTCAACCAAATTCCTTGGCCAACTAAACCCTTCAGATATCTGACCACCTATATGAAGCTTCAAGATGATATCTTTTAAGCATTTTCATGAACTGGCTTAGTTTATAAGCAACATAACTAATGTGTGGTCTGTTAATGGTAGCATACATAAGTTTTCCAACCAACCTCTGATAAGAAGTTGCATCCTTCAATACAGCATCATCAGTGGAACCTACAGCTTTATCATATTCCCCTGATGTCAACTTGATATTAGATTCCTGGGGTGTAGTAGCTGGTTTTACACCAACAAGACTATTTTCAGAAATTTTCTCCAGGATATACTTTCTTTGATTTAAGATAACACCCTGCCTTAATCTTAAGACTTCAATCCCTATAAAATATTTAATCTCTTCTAAGTTCTTGAGATTCAATTGCCTGTGCAACACTTCTTTTGCCTCAGAAATCATAGATTCATTGTCTCCAGTAATGATCAAGTTATCCACATTAACCATCATCATCCCTTCTGTATTCTTTAAGGTGAACAAAGAATAGTCATGGCACTTTGAATAAATCCTGTAGTCATAAATGTTGTTGTGGTCTTAATTTTCCATTATCTAGAAGCTTTTTTAAGTCCATATAGTGACTTAAGTAGCCTACGGACCTTATGATGTCCTTTTTGTAAAACCTTCTGGCATCTTCATATATAATACTTCTTCTAAATTCTAGTAAAAAGGCATTTTAGACATCCATTTGGTATAAGCACAATCATTTTGAAACATAAGAGCAATGACACATATGACAAATACATTTTTGCCATAGGAGAAAATGTGTCACGATAGTCTAGTCTCTTTTGTTGACTATAACCTTTATCAACCAGTCTTGCTTTGAACCTTTAAACTTCTCCATTTTTCTTGTACTTAATTTTGTACACCCATTTTGAACCAATGGCATGCTTAACAGGAGGCAAGTCAATAATTTCCCATGTATTATTATCCTCAAGTGCTTGATTTCCAACTTCATAGAATGAATCCACCAGTCATCGTTAGTTGCTTGACTGAAAAACTGTGGCTCTATTAAGTTGGAGAAACTGTAACACAACTTTGATAAGTAGAAGAGTATTATTAGAAGATAGGAAATTGGAAATAGGATAACTAGTACCTCTTCTCTTCTTTGGTACTGCATAATCCTTCATCCAAATAGGCTACTTTGGTACTCTAGGTGTTCTTCTAGGTGGGCAAGATATAGGCTCTTCATTGTCTTGAAGTGAAGGCATTAGGTCAGCTGATTGATCAATGAAATACTTTGTAGTGTCATCTGGTGGAATAAACATTCATGTATCGTGGGAAGGCTCTACATTCATGGCAAGATCATCATCAAGTTCTGCTGAAGTTACTAAGTTTGTATCATCACTATTGCCTACATATTGTTGAATTAACCCACTTGAATGATTCCGTCCTCTCGTTTTAGCAAATGGAAAAACATTTTTTAGGAATGTGACATCTCTGTTGACAAAAAAAACTTATTGGAATTCAAGTCTAGCAACAAATATCCTTTCTGAGTGGTAAGTACCCCATTAGCATGGCAAGTCTTGCTCTTTCAGAAAACTTATCACCTTTAGGAAATGTTGAAGCATAACATAAGCATCTTATACCCTTGACTGTTCTAGTGAGGGAACCTTAGAAAACAATGCTTCATAAGTACTTTTACCATTAATAGATAATGATAGTAGCCTGTTCATCAGGTAAGCAGCAGTTTGAACAACCAAACCCCAAAATCTTATAGGCATCTGTGATTGAAACCTGATAGCTCTAGCTATATTCAAGATTTGTCAGTGTTTTATTGCTACTACATCATTTTGTTGTGGAGAATAAGGACAACTGCTTTGGTGTAATATGCCTAAAGTATTCAATAAGGCATTACACTGATTGTTAAAAAACTCAATCCCATTATCATTTTTTATAATCTTTACATTAGTTCCAAACTGTCTCTACATCATCACTACAAAATCTTTGAGAGCTACAATAGTTTCAGACTTAAGCTGCAGTAAATGGATCCAAGTGTATCTACTAGAATCATCCATAATAGTTAAGAAATAAAAAAAATTATCAAAGGTTGGAGTCTTATAAGGACCCCATATATCCATATGTACAATATCAAAACCTATATTTGACTTATTTTCACTAATAGAAAATGATAATCTAGTTTTTTTAGCTAGTGGACAAACATGATAATTATTCAAAGAATCAGCATCCTTACTATGACCTAGAAGATCTAGTGATATCAATACTTGTGCAGATGGATATCCAATTCTTTTGTGCGATAAGTTGCTATCATGCACAGTCAAACCTTCTGCCTGCTTCTCCTGACCTTCAAGTTCATTATTCATTCTAAAATCATTCTTGAGAATGTATAAGCCTCTTCTTTCTCTACCAATCCCCTCCACCATGCCATTGCAGAGATCCTTAAACACAAGAAAGTCAGGGTAAAATGATACAAAACATGATAACTATCTAGTGACTTTTGAAACTAATAGCAGACTCAATTTAAAGTCAGGCACAAATAACACATCTTTCACGGTTTCATCTTATAACACCAATGTTTCTCCGATATGTGATATATCAATTTTTGCTCTATTTGGAAGATTCACTTTATCCATTCCTATTTTGACTACTTCCTTCCTTATAAATATATTCTGCTTGTTGTACTGTGATGAGTAGCACCAGAATCCACTATCCATTCTTGTAGCTCAACATTAGAGAATAAATAGGTAGCTATACCTGATATGTCAACCTACTTTATGTCTTGTTGATCCTTATTCAAAATCTCTATGATATGTTTGTATTCTCCATCAGTAAACCCTTGTCATTTGGCCAGCATTGCATTATTAGCTTTCTTATGACCTTCATATCTAGTTGAAGCAAGTTGGCGTGCATCTTCACCAAGAAATTGATTGTTAAAACTGTTAGCTGATGCCTGAGTAATCACTTTACGTGTAAATTAATTTTCATGATGCCCATGAGTATTGAACCACCCAGAATCCTAATGACTTCAACCACTAGTATGATTTTAGTGCATGAATTCTCTTGAACCTCTATTGTTATTATTTGTTTTCCTCCTCTGTTTCCAGTTAGTAAGATATCATATTGACTTATAATAATTCTTTCTGGTATTTCTATTGAAATGACAATAATCACACTTCTTTTCTTTATAACTCTAGTTCCTGTAATTTGTGTCTAAGTTTCTGTTAACCTGTATTACCATAGGATCTAGTTTTTCACTTGTGACAGATGCATAAGCAAGTTGTTGAAGTTCATCCTCTGCTATCATAGCATATACTTGGTTAAGAGTAGGTGTAATTCCCTTTAATAAAATCTATTTCTAGCTTGATCATAGGATTTATTCAAACCACCTAAAAACTATATCAGTCTTAACTGAGATAGATGATCTGCAGTCTTTTGACTTTGGACAGTCACGTGATGGAACAGGAATCATTACATCATATTCACTCTACAAACTTATAAGCTTGGTGAAGTAGGTAGCCACTGAATCAGTTCCTTGTGAAAATATATTGATTTCCCTATGTAGATAATACAACCTCCTTCAATTCACCTTATCAAATCTCTCATTTAGATCTTCCCACACTTCATGAGCATTTGTTGCATAAGTAATTCCATTCAGTAACTCTACACTAACTGAGCTCATCAGCCAAGACAAAACTATTGCATTACAATTTTCCCATTGTTCATATTGTTCTTCTCTATACATCTTTTTACTACATGCTCCAGTTACAAAGCCAAATTTCCTTTTCTCCCAATAAGGAAATTCTCATCGATTGACTCCATACACCATAATTCCCTAATACAACTAGCTTGATTGGAATTATGATAGCTACAGATATAACTGAAGTTCCTATGAATAAAGAATCACTCGAATCGATTTTTGGTACTATTGTAAGCCTCACTATAACAATTTCAGGGAGAACTGAATACAATCAAAGAAAAGAAAAACTTTCAGCATAAACAGAGATCTACTCTCTACTATATTAAAGATCTAAACTTTGTTGATCTACTCTATTTTGCACCTTCATGATCGTGGCTCTGATACCATGAGAAAACTATCAAATTCAGAGAATAGAAAGCTCAACTACACAAGCTTCCATAAACAGAGTAGGAACAACAATTTTTTGTATACTGAAAGTGTTACAATACAATGTGATACTTCAACTATGCATCTATATATAGAGACTTGTTTACAACTTTTAGAAGCTTCCGAACCAACTCACACACATTGTTAGTTACGAGTGCATTTAACAAATTAACTTCACTCACACTAACTCAATGTAGCAGTGTATCAATGCAACAGTAAAAGCTGAGCACAATAACTAACTAACTGGTTGATTTTTAACCAACTAACAAAGTGATGATAGATTCTAACAATGTTTATGCTCATAACAACTCTCTATTCATGCTTTATGCTTTTTGTGTATGAACTATTTGTATCTATTGTGCTCTATTTACGGTCCCATCTTGGGTAACTATGTTATGATGAGAATAAACCATGATTGAACAATGTCCTATTCATTCCTTACGGTCATGCTCTAAAAGATAATGTTCAAATTCATGTCTATATATATGATCAAGAGCTAGCCCTCTATTCGTATTTCATACAATTCATACTCATGCTCTATTCCTTTAGTAATTCTAGCTTATGATGTGATAGATGATCATGAAAATTAGCTTGGTAAGAGAAAGATATGAGAGTGGATGCTCTTTTATTATGCCGGCTATGGTTAGCTTGCTCCATTTAAGCTAGTAAGTGTCGAAATGCAAGGTAGACTTTAGTTTTGTGGAATAGTGGATGGAACTATAATGGGTGTTTCCTTGTAGACGTATGTGCGGCTGTATTGATAATAGGGATGCCTTGGAAAAATTCTTAGATAATTTTAGCTTCGATAAAGCAATGAGAACATAATGATAGGCTTGAACGATGTATTGATGAATGGGAGCACAATTACATTGTGTGACTTGGTTGACTATTTGAAAAGGAGAAATAATGTTCTTGGGGATGACTACAGATAAAAAACAAACTGACAAATTTTAGAAAACCTATGAAGGGTTTGGGTGGCTTGCTCTTCAACTCAGAGAACTGTTTCTTGATACACTCACATGACAAGAACTAAAAGATATATAAAGTAAGAAGTGCAGGAATAAAGTAAATAGAAGACACAAGGTTTTTACGTGAAAACTCCTTACTCAAGGGAGAAAAACCACGATCTGCCTCCAGGATTTCTAAGCTCCACTATACTCAAGCAACTTCTTGAATACAGACTCCAATGATTAACCTCCTAATCCTTTGTCTCCTAGCAATACTCTACTATAAGAAAACACAAGCAATAGTTCTATTGCTTCAACCTCTAGCTAACTCTAACTGGACACCTCAAGCTAACTCTAGCTTGAACAATCACCTAATTCTAGATGATTACAAGAGAAAGAAGTTACACCACAACACCTATAATAATAATAAACAAGTGTAGGCAGAAGTTTAAGAAGAATACACAAAGACTCAACTACAACAAGTAAAAATACAACTCGATGAACAATCAGTTTCCTGTTACAGTGTGTAGTCTTTGATTTTAGCTTCAAAGAATATTTAGTTGTAAGAATATGAAAGTGTTGGTTTTCTGTTGAGGAAGATGAGCAATATATGTTATGACACAAGAAAACCAAGGAGAGATCTCATTGGTTGAGATAAAAAGGTGGCAGCAGCTTTTTCCACCAGCTTTTGTACTTTGTTTCAGTGATTGTTGACCATGATAGTGACAAGTGAGTCCAACTTGTTCCCTAAGTTGTAGCAGCTTTGTCATCACAAAAACTCCAGGAAACATGTCCCAACATACAATTTAGTTACAATTTGTCAATCATCAAAACTAAGGACTTAACAACCTAAGACATGTTCAACGTTTGAAAACAAATGTTCCTAAATAATAAATAATGTAAGACCCCATAATTCAGACTAGCATGATCGCTTTCAGTGTAGCACTGCATGCCTTCGGGTTAGTCTTGAACATGGTAAGGGCATGCACTTAGACTTTGGTAATTAAATGTGCCCAGGTGATGATCAGAATTTGATGAGAGTTGTATAAGTGGAGGAAAAGAGGTATGAGAAGTTTTGCTAAGTTAAAAGATTACTAATCATTTTGTTGAAGGTGAAAAATATTGATTTGTGTCGGACCATTAAAATATCTTGCTAGACCAATCATTAAAAATATCTTGCAAGACCAAAATTATAGTATGAAATATACTATTAAGGTTATTTTAGGTGCAAAGGTAACATAAGACCAAGATAAATTTCAATGGTTTTATGACAATAAAGCACCCACACCTATCCTTGGTACGAGAAGGGAACGTCTGAAACGAAATTCATGGTTCATGTTATGTATTTCAAACTAAATGAAACTTATATCCAATGTTATGTCATTCATGCTCTATGAATCCACGCCAATTTGATCAATATATTCCTACTATGTTAATGTTTCATATCTAGATGTCTTATATGTTTGGGTTTTTGCCCTGATTTTCTCATCAAAATTAAGTTTTATTTTTCTTAAAAGGAAAATAAAAGTAATACCATAATTACCTTTATTTTTCCTGAAAGGAAAATATAAAACTTTTTCGTATTTGGCTAACCTCTTTGTTGAAGGAATGGTTTTGGACCTCTTTTTACATTCGAACTCTGGAAACTCCAATAAAAGCAAGAGAAATAGACGTAGAAAACCACTTCACATACCATAATACAATAGCATCCACAATGTAGCTTAAAGTATCTTCCTTTAGGAGGAGATTTTCTCTCTTATTACTTTTTATGTTTTTTTTAATACTAGGTTTTATATGTAGGTCAATTGGCCAAATAATATAATAATATTAAGTTTTTATTATTTTTTTATCGTCTGATTTATCGTCTTATGGTTTGCAAACTATTAGCTTCCACATTACGCCCTCTTGATTTCGAACCCAACAAATAGTATCAGACAGTTCAAAGATCCAGTGTTTTGGTGAAACGAGGTTGAAGACAAGTTCATGACGGTTCAAACTGATTTGCAACTAATTTGATGATAATGAGGATTTTTGTCGAACACATGTGGAGAACAAGTTTCAACCATATTTTCAACATTCCTGTTGCTGCATTTTTTAAAATAGAAATAAAATATTACTTTTAAACCAATTTTTAACCATGATATTTTAAACTTTATTTTTAACCATGGCTAGTAGCAGTTATGAAGATTATATCAAGAACGAAGTTCATTAATATGATATGAAGAAAGTGGATCATGTGAAGAAAATTAAGCCAAAAAGAGGAGATTTGTTAGGGCTTTTTCCCTGATTTTCTTACCAAAATTAAGTTATATTTTTCTTAGAAGGAAAATAAAAGTAATACCATAATTACTTTTACTTTTCTTGAGAGGAAAATATAAAACTTTTCCATATTTGGCTAACCTCTTTCTTGGAGAAATGGTTTCGGACCTCTATAAATAGAAAACCCCTTCTTATACCATAATACAATAGCATCCACAATGTAGTCCTTAAAGAATCTTTGCTTAGGGGAAGATTTGCGAATTGACCAAATAATATAATAATATTAAGTTTTTAGTATTTTTTTTGTCGTTTGATTTATCGTCTTGTGGTTTGCAAACTATTAGCTTCCGTATGACGCTCTCTCGATTTCGAACCCAACAAGCCACTCGTGCCTAAACTCCTTTTGCAGAATGTTATGAACTTCCTTACGAGGATGATGTCTGAGAGTGAGAATTGAGAAATCGCAAAGGTACAAGATGAAATTCAGTACAGTAACCTTGTGGATTTGCAATGTATACAAGACAAGGTAAGGGTGAGGAGATGATGTTTGTTAAAAAGAGAAGAGAAAAAAAGCAATTTTCCTCATCAAAATTGTTACATTACTTTACAAGTTTGGAGGGTGCTGTTCATGAATTTTGGCACCTCATTCCCCTACCAAACATAGTACCCCACCCCCCACCCCACCCCCCGAAAGGTGTATACAGAAGTGAATTAAGGGGAAAAGGGTGGGGAAGAACTACTGTTGTATTCCTTTTCTCTTGCCACCACAACAACTATAGAATTGTGACTGATACTGAAAATTTTGCCATGAGATGCAACACTTAAGAGATCTTCTAGGCTATTTATCAATCAAAATTAACAAAAATGATCTTCCACACTAATTGTTTTTCTTTCAAGGCAGGGATGTGTATTGGAAAAAGAAGCATTCCTGAGTAGGATGTGTCACTCCTCATCTTCCTCATCCTCATCCTCATCCTCATCCTCATCCTCATCCTCATCCTCATCCTCATCATCGAGCACTGCCTTATCCCTTGGGGACATATATGACGGACAAGTAGGAAACTTGTCCATGTTCATTCCATGGTGAAGTGCCATAGCTCGCAGCATTTCAGCAATTGCTTGATTGTGCTTCACCTGATAGGCTTGAAAATGGCGTATGTGTGCTAAATCCTCCTCAACACTTGTCATTCGGTTTGGTATTGATGATGATGCATAGGTCGAAGAGCGGGGTATATGAGATGGACCTGCACCACTTGAAGCCTGCCTCTGATCAGCAATGTGTCGAGCAGCCATCATCACTTCCTCACTAGGATCAAATTGGACTGCTGATTGAACGCTTAAAGCTGCAAGTAAATTTTCCTTCAAGATCTGAAATGCATATAAATGTTCATCAGAAAATTCATGTTTCACATCTCTCGCTAATAAATTAAGGATGGCTTTTGATATTAGAAGAATCTTAGATAAATCGTGCATTCTTAGGAGGTGGAAACTTTTTAATGCATTCAACATTTTCCATATTAACTTCAATGCCCTAAGTGGAAACCCTATTTCCAAGAACTATGCTTCCTTGAACCAAGAAATAACATTTATCCCAGTTCAAAATAAGTTAGTGCCTTCACTGCATTGCAAAACTAGAGATAAGTGATGAAGGCAGTCTTCAAATGTTAGTACAGACAATTTCTAAGAAGTTTTGCACAGTTTTCCCAATCATATCATGGAAAATCCATCATACACATTTGAAAAGATGCTCAATGCAATGTTCAGAAGATATTCTCTTATATGCTAATGTACCATAAGGGCATGGAAATATGGTTTTTGTGTTCCTCTAAGGCACCAATTACAACAACATGCCCAGTACAATGGGGGTGTATGCAGACCTTACCCCATACCTTGTGGGGTAGAGAGACTATTTCCAATAGACCCTCGGCTCAAGTCTTGTTCCTCTAAGACTATTTCCGATCAATAATACATGAATTGATCTTTCCCTTTTTTTCAATTCTCTTCACCTATATCTCTCAACTCCATTCCATTTCTCTCTCCTGTCTTCTGGTGCTACATCAACATCAAATAACATGGAATTTGGAAGACCTTTCATGATCATTCATGAAAACATTATATAGCAAAAGATGATAACACGACTCACCTTTTTCTCAGCAGCTTCTCTGACTTTGCCCCAAAATGGACCTGTAACATTTAAGTCGATGTAGTTACTAAATCTTTAACAAAGGGTTAAGAATTCACCATCAACATGAGCTCAACATAGATTAAGAAGTCACACTGATCAACCTGAATTTAGCTAAAAACCTCAAGTGTCATTGATTTATAACAAGGATAAAAATAAATAGTCTCAAATAAAAATTTTGGAGAAGAAAAGATGTAAGTACGTTACCTCGGAAAACCTTAAGTACCATTGATTTGTAATAAGGATCAAAATACTCGGTAAAGGAAAGTTCAGTCAATCAATACTATTTGATATAAATTCTCTATATCTGCTATGCTCCATATATTAAATTCTTCGTCATTCAAATTATGTATTATACATATCTTACACTTATCCATTGTATAAGCATACAGGTATCTTGCCAAACTAAAAGGAGGACAAGCATCAAACTTCTCTAAGTGTAACAAATTAACAACAACACCAATATCTTTATCTAAACTAGTTTGTATCGCCTACATAGGTCCTTTTCTTTTATTTTGTCATGTTCTTTGCAAAATGTACATTTAGTTTGAATAGTTGCAATTTATAAAAGAAAACTTTCCTCTATGTGTTTAGGTTTAATCATCCTCTTTTAGCTCCATCAATCATCATAGTATTGCGCATATAGATTGGTACATTCAGAGATCAATAAATGAAATGCTCATATCATCTCA
The DNA here is from genome assembly GCF_002878395.1 of Capsicum annuum. Classification (NCBI taxonomy): domain Eukaryota; kingdom Viridiplantae; phylum Streptophyta; class Magnoliopsida; order Solanales; family Solanaceae; genus Capsicum; species Capsicum annuum. Next base: position 58,847,619 of record NC_061111.1, on the reverse strand, counting down.
AATGACTTCCTCCTTATTTTAAACTCTATATCTGCTACTTGCATCCTCTATCTGGAATGATCATTAATAATTTTTCTGACGCTGTATATCCATATATTCATACTAACGTTCGCGCTTCAACGACATGCAATTTTAGTAGTTTGGACCTTAGGGTCTCAACAGTTTGTCCCATATATATATGCTATAACACTAGCAATCTCCTCCATTTCAGTCATTCCATTGGTACCTACTATATGTCATGACAGTTCGCGGAAAGACTTCAAACTGATTATCAAAATCATCTGCATTTAGGGCCAAAATCTCTCTTAGCTCTCTCTCTTTCTTTCATTCATTTTGGATAAATTTTACATGCATATATTCCGTCTTACTTCTGCCTATCATAAAAATCCTTATTTGCTAACTTACTACTCAACAGTCTAAACTTTCTGTTCACTCACTTCATCCTACATCATAGATAGAAAAAAGAACTTGTAAGTCCATCATTTGTGGTACCCCCAAGTCTTATCACTACACATTATCATTATATAAAAAGTATGTGCCATGATATGACATCCTATACATAATTATTTATTTAGCTCATCCTAAATATTGTTGAATAGCTCAACCAATATCACAAAAACAAACTTGGGCAAGGTAGATTGATGTTGTAATACTATTGTCATGGGAAAATCCTTTCAGTCTCCTTCTCTTCATACTTGTTACCTCTCTTAATTACATATCCTTTATGGCCTTTTTATATTTATATTAATTATTTTCATTACAAGAACCCCACGGAACATCTTTATTGGCACTCTATCATCTAATTTCTCTCTGCCAATGAATTTTATGCGGAGATCCTTCTTCTCTCCCCATAAATTTGCATCAATTTTCTTAAAGATTAATATAATCTTTGCTGAAGATCTACCAGCTCCATTACCATAATCATGTCGCTAAATCTATACTCTTATCACTTAATCCCAGTGTTTCTTCCTTGACTCATGCTTTATTTCGTGATGATTCTCAATACTATGAATATCTCCTTCATTCTCATATACTGGAACCAACGTACTCCTTTTTACACTTGTTTGGTATCTTTTACCTCTTTAATAGTATAACACTACGCAGCTTGTTGCAAGTTGTGTAACCAATAAGTTATGGTGATGTCATTTTCATTTTCCAAACAAGAACAAGTACAGAATCCATACCACCACGATGCATTGCTTGAATTCCAGTCTCTGGTTTATGTCCCTTACTCCATGCCTCTTTCCATTGCCTTTCCTGATGCAACTTTCACTGTTAGAAAGAAAAAGTCAAAAACTGAAAGTAAAGATAATGTTATGTGGAAAATCTTCTCTTCTACCTCCTCTTTCTCTATCAACTGAGATCTTTTTGATGTGTCTAAATCAATCTGTGAGATAAACACAAATTAGATGAGAGTTGGGACTTAAGAGGCTATCGGAAAGCAAAAAATAAGAGATCGAACTATAGGAGCTAAGATACAACAAGGGGGAGGGGGAGAACAATTAAGTATACAGGAGTTGGATGAGAGCAAGATGATTGGCAGGGAACGTGACACAGATGGGGATCTAGTTATCTTGAATTTACGCTTTTATATCTCACATGAGAGGCTCATAAATAGGTGTAAGGTGATGAATTCTGTTTTCACTTTCAGCAATACCTCTATCTCAAGACAAATTAAGCCAGACCAAGATGCTGTGTGTTTAGACTTCTTTTCGTTTCACTTCTTCTTTATTTGCATCCTTACCAGACAATGTAAATGTAGATTGTCTCAACTTGTAACTCCCTTTTGTATCTTCCTTTCTTAGTTAAAATAGATATGATGCATATAAGCATATGAAAACATATGACCAAGTAGAAAGGCTCTCGGACTTCTTATGGTAAGGACAATGTACCAGCCAGCCACACACACTGTACTCTAAGCTAAGTTGTTTACTTTGTCGGCGGAGGAGAGATAGAAAGTCTGTCGCGTTTGATTCATAAGATTCCATTATCAATAGAACCAGTATATTATTTTACTTAGCCTGCGCTCCCATGACTTTCCGGATGTCATGAAATCAGCTCATTTAATTTTGTCCATCACTAAAACAGAATAAATATCTATATACATCATCAAATGAGACGATGTTCTCCTCCAAAAGATATAAGTATAAAAAGACCTATTTGTTTAGACTGCAGCTGATCTTGTGGAGTTATTGGCCTATGGAAAAGACCTACATATTAATGAACATCAACAATATTAAGCACATATCAGTATGAAAAGCATAGACGTAGAGGAACAACATTGGCCTGTGAAATCTACCAAAATATCCTTAAGAATATAGACCCAAAGGCGACCTGCTTCCAAATACTTCTTCCATAACACAAATATGGAACACAATAAGTGTATAGAACTTCACTTGTTGTTCAATTATATCAAAATTTAGAACAACAAGGATCACGAACACTTATTGGAGCATCCTAATTGAAGTTACAAGGAGCACTGTAAAACCAAATTCTGCATGTCTCAGAATAATAAGCATAAATGACTTTACTTCATCATTGCAAAATAAATAAAAAACTGTGATGGCGAGCCAAGACACACCGGTAGAATTGCTCCAATAGCGAGTTGTGCATCAATGGTTCAGCGCACAAAAATAATATCTTTGCAGAAATGTAAGAACAGGTTTCATAATTATTCACACAATCTCCTCCAATTCTACACTAGCTGAGGAGCACTTTTGTGCACAAAGTAAGCCATTTTACTATAAGGTAACATCGATTAATTCATGTAACAAACAGATGATCAACCAGAAAATGAGATTGCTTCAAACAAGCTCTAAATCCAAGGAAAAAGTACAGCTTTCTGCATTGACATGTCTACTCCAATATCAACAAAATCCGTACCCAAGGGTGACGCTTAATGGTCAATGAAGTGAATGACAATTACAGGAGGCCAAGGTTCAAGAAAATGCATGGATAATTATTTCTTCTCCCCTGCCTAAGCCTTAGAGGTCAAAGTTAACTGATACTTGTGCTGGTGGTGGAAGGTACCACCCGGGCCGAAACCGGAGACCAACATAGGATTTTGACAGAATCTAGTAACTTCGGTTCAAACTTTGTATTTGTCTTACATAATCCTTTTAATATAGACAAAAAAAAAATATACGATGATTTCTTGTCGTCTCCCTAAACCTTGATGCCAAAAGTTGTCCGATACTTGTGTCCGTGGAAAGCACCACTAAGCCCAGATAACACCATTGTCAGAAAGAAAAATCTACGAACAAGCACCCAAGTAGTGGTCAATGAAGTAGGTTCACAACCACAAGGTCTTGGGTATCCAGTGGAGGCAAAAAAAATTGTGATTTTTTTCCATATACCCAAATCATGGTGGATAGAGTTACCCATACATGTTTTTGGTGGATAAAGTTACAAGATACTAGTGCTGGTGGGTTGAGGTGGCATGCAAGTGCGCCCAGTTACTAAGAAAACTAATGCATACTTTACTTGGCCTCAGCTTCAGCTGGCATTTGTTCCCTCCAACTGCGGGTGTGCACAAGTAGGCACTTAAACTTGTATAACATTAAATAAGTAGACACGCACGTCCCAACTCTCATGTGCCGTCCTACGAGGCAATTCGCGCGAGATACACTCGAACTAATTTGTATTATCTCATGTAGTATGCATATGTCTACTTGTTCATCCATGTTATACAAGTTTAAGTCCCTAGCACAACCAAATTTGGAGGCAGCTGAAGCCAAGTTAAAGAGCACCCATTAGATATATTTGCGCAAAACCTTGAACCACCCAAAATCACAAAAAGGAAACTAGAATCAAAATGGAGCATCAAGGGGAATAAAGACATCCATATTTCCTCCTTCAAAAAGAACCCAAAAAATATCAACCATTGTAAAATCAAATAAACAAATATACTTGCATGGCCAACAGAAAAAAAAAACACGAAAAAAGATTCACAAGAACAAAAAGAATAATTTACATGATAATCTCGAAATCGAACGATTGGAAAACGTTCAAGAAGACGTCGAAATTCTAGTTCATCCATGATCCACGTAAAATGGGTATTTTTTTTTCCTTTGCCTTCGTCAGATTTGTGACGAAGTATTTGCCTTTATGATCAGATTTTGCGATAATATTTCATTTTCCTTCTCATAAGATTCATAACAAATTCTCCATTGATTTTTCCTCAGATTTGTGACGAAAGTAATTTAGGATATATCCTTCACTTTGTCAGATTTGTGAAAAAATTTACGCTGCGTTAGTGAGATTTGTGAATAATTGTGTGAGATTTATGACAAAAGGTTTCGTCAGATTTGTAATAATATTGTTGTTATCAGTTGTTTTGTTTTGAAAATTTGGAAGGAAGAGAAAGGGAAAGGAAAATTGGAAGAAGAAATGAAAGAAGAAGGAAAATTACTTTTCTTTCTCACTTCGTTTCACTTGAGAATTACTTTGTTAATTAATAAAATTCCAAATTAAACAAAAAAAAAAAAAGAGAATTAGAATTACTTTAATTTGTTAAATCAAGGGAAAATATTCTGTTTTCATCTTGAACTATATACGAAATTGCTGAGAAACACCCGAACTTTAAGAGGGTTCTATTACCCCACTAATTAAAACCGTATCTTTGGCAAATTTAGTGTCTACGTGGCACATCAGTGAATCAACACACTGAAGGTCCACGTAAGCACACATATGTGCCATGTAGGCATTAAGGTTGTCAAAAATACGATTTTAATTAGTCCAAGGGTAATAGGACTCTCCTAAAGTTCGGATGTTTCTCAACAATTTCGTATATAGTTCAGGGTGGAAACAGAGCATTTTCTCTATATATGATTTCTTTTTCAAAAATAAAGTATACTATATTTTATGATCAGAATTACTTTATAGTATATGTTATTCTAATAAGATGTTGTTACAGCCCGAATCGAGGCATTGATCGTGACGGACATCCCAAATCAATGGAAGCATGAGATGGCTACTTAACATTATATCATAAGCATAGTTATATTTAAAGTTGCGGAAACAAGATTATAAAAAAAAAAAAAAAAAAAAAAAAAAAAAAAGGAAGGTTCAACATTTAAGTAAAGAAACATTCATGTCTTAAAAATCAAATTCAAACAATTATCCAACACCTATCTACAAAGACTCTAAATTTAAGAATTACTTTTAAGCTGAGACATGACCCCCGACTATACCAAAACAAAAAATACTTAAACAAAAATATAAATGAAAAGTAATATTGTCTTCCAGATGATGGAAGGCTCACCACCTCTCAATAGTTGTCCAAGTGAGAATGGGAACACCCTAGTGTTGCACAGAATCACGAGAAAGTGTCTCCGACCCTACATCAGGAAACGATGTAGCGTTCGGAGACCGTCAGTACGGCGAGTACCGGCAAGTAACCCAGGGTAAGAGAAACAAATATTTTATAAGGCAAGTCATAACTCATTTAAGCATCTACAATAATAATAATAAAGTAGGGAGTTGGGGACATGGGACATAAAGAATAACCATTTAAAATTTACATCTGAACTATGTAGGCTTTTTACCGTCATTCAGTAAAAACAGGGGCTATATGGGTCCGGTATTCCCCAACCGGCGAGGCCTCAGTCCATGTTTGTCACACGTACTAAGATTAGGCTAAAATCACCAATAGACTAGAGTCATCATATTATCCTCATATTAAGGACATCATTCGTCAGTCAATTAAGGTACGACATTCCTATGTCGGCAAAACATATGTTTTGAGCGTTGGTCCCGAGGACGTATGCCTTTACGGTGAAGCTACATAATTTTTTTTATGGCATAATTAAAATATTTTTACACACATTATTATTTATGGAGTCTTTTATTAGGAAATTCTCATATTGGCATTGTCATACCAAGACTTGCAAGTCATTCATAATATGCAAAACTATTTTTATATAATATTTTAGACTCCCAAATTCGTCTTTAAAGTTCATAAATATTACTCCCAAGTGTTTTCAAAAGTTGTTAGTCTTTCACTCTTTCTTCTCATACCTTATTAAAAAGATGGTGTAAGAAATCATAATTCTCATGAAGAAAAATCAAATTTTTGAAGTGGGTTTAGGGCTATATTTTCATCTTGTAAAATTCTTAAAGATTGTGAATCCATGTTAACAAGTTTACCACTTTTATGGAGCATATTACATCTCAAAATTCATTAATAATGCTTAGAAAATCTATTAAAAAAACGCGAAGAGAAATCAATATAAAGTTTTTCACAACAATCTCCTCAACCCTAGTTTCAATCAACCATTTAAATAACTCGTAAATATCAAGTAAACTAACACCATATAATGCTATTTAAAGTAAAGGAGTGTTCAACATGTCTTTTTTGATGAATAGAGTTTAAACCTAAACCTTGAATCTAGAACCTTAGGTATTCTTGCTTCTAAGAATGTTTTGGGGGAGAAGAAAGAATTGTTAATGTTTTTGTTTTGAGAAGGATCATAATTCAGTGTTCCAAAAGGGTTTTAAGCATATAAGGGTTGGACCTCATAAGAAAAATGACCAAAATATTCTTAAGATTACCCTAAAAAATTCTCAAAAATAAGTCCCCATGACCTCACTTATCAGCCCCGTAAGTAGTACCTACGGCCCATAAGTAGAGTCGTAGGTACCAATCCTTTTTTTTCAACTGTCAGAACCTACTTACAGACTCACTTATGGCTCCTGTAATTAGTACTTACTGCCCGTAAGTTTAGGGCCGTAAGTAGGTAGACAACTTGACATGGCTTCAATAAAATGGCCATAACTTTTTACTCCGACATCAGATTAAGGGAAAATTGAATTCGTTGTAAAGATAATTCAATTATCTATTATTTGGTCAGTCTTGAGATCAAAAATATTGTATAATATAGATGTTATGATCATTTGAAGTTGAATATAGTAGGACATTTCATGAGAAATCAATCGGTAAGGGGCATTTTGACTTGGCCAAGAGATTGGAGTTACTTGAGGCCTTCATAAATGTATAAATCACTTCTAATAATATAAATACATTAAGTTTGTTTCAACATGTACTTGCATTTATACAATGTTGGGTGCATGAAGGTTCTAAAGTTTGTGGGATATTACATTATCCTTCTTTAGGATCATTCGTCCTCAAATGAGAACTTAGGCTAATTTTATCACGATGTATTAAAGAACATAAAAGAACCTAATGCATGAAATCAAATAGATTTTGAGAAAATGTTGGATTCATACCTCAACCAACCTCGTCTGGAGATGGAAATAAGAAGGGATATCTAGTTTTCATGTCCTCCTCTGATTCCCGAGTAGCTTGCTCCAACCTTTGGTTCATCCATAGAACTTTTACCAAAGGTTTCTCCTTGGTCTGCAGCCTCCGAACTTATCTGTCAAGAATTTTGATAGGGAACTTCTTCTTAAGACAGAGAATACTTCACCCCAATATCTTATGCAGGCACAACAAAGGAAGGGTCACCCACATATCTCTTAAACATGGACACATGAAACACAGGATGAACTGATGCTAAGCTCGCTAGTAATTCTAATTCATAAGCAATATTCCCAACTCTTATTAGAATTTATATGGACCAATATAGCAAGGACTGAGCTTTCTATTTTTACCAAACCTTATAACTTCCTTGATAGGAGAGATTTTCAGGAATACCTAATCGCCAACCTCAAATTCTAGCTCTCTCCATCTTATATCCGTAGAAGACTTTTGGAAACTTTGAGTGGTCTTAAGTCTTTCTCGAATAACCTTGACTTTCTCCATTACTTGATGCACAATATCAAGCCTAAACAACCCTATCTCACCCACCTTATACCATGCCATCGGAGACCTACACCTTCTACCATAAAGGGACTTAAAAGGGGTCATTTGAATGTTGAAATGATAACTATTATTATAAGTGAACTCAATAAGTGACAATTGATCCACCCAATTACCTCTAAAGTCAATAACGTAGGCCCTTATCATATGCTCTAAAGTCTGAATGGTATGCCCCGCTTGTCTATCTGTTTGAGGATGGAAAGCGGTGCTAAGGTTTACCTGAGTCCCCAATCTTTTTTGAAAATTTCGCCAAAATTGAGAAAAAAACTGCTTACCTCGATTGGATATGATAGACACTGGGGTTCTATGCAACCAAACTATATCCTAAATGTATAACTTCACATAATCCTCACCTAAATAATTAGTCCTCACAGGCAGAAAATAGGTGGACTTGGTCATTCTATCAACAATGACCCAAATGGAATCATACTGATTATGGGACTGCAGAAGACTGGTAACAAAATCTATGTTAATCATCCCCCACTTCTACATAGGTAAGGCTATCTCTTAGGAGGTGCCACCTGGTCTCAAATATTAAAACTTGATCTGTTGATAATTCAAACACTTGGCAAAAAAATTAGTAATATCTTTTTTCATATTATTCCACCAATATATCTCTTTCAAATCATGATACATTTTTATTGAATTGGGATAAACCGTATATCTGGAAACATGAGCTTCGGTCAAAATCCTCTCTCACAGCCCATCTACATTGGGAACACATAATCTCATTTGATACCTTACGACACTATCTCCCTCAATTTCAAAAGTCATAACTTTTGGCTGACCTATATCTTTCTTGATTTACATAAGTATGGGATCGAGAACCTGCTTCTCCTTAACTTCAGCCCCAAGAGATAACTTAGCCACTTCATGGAAAATCATACCTCCATCATTGAAGTCTAAAAATTGGATTTCCAAATTTTTCAGTCAATAAGTGTCCTTCACTAAACCTCTCTTTTCTTCCTCAACATGGGATAGAATCCCCATGGACAACCTGCTAAGAGCATCAACAACAACATTAGTTTTACGTGGGTGGTAGTGCAGACTCATGTCATAATCCTTTAGCAATTCAAGCCACCTTCTTTGCCTGAGGTTTAATTCTCATTGGGTGAATATATATCGCAAGCTCTTATGATTCGAGTAGATATCCATATGCACTCCATACAAATAGTGACGCCAAATTTTCAATGTGAATACCACAACCGCTAACTCAAGATCATGAGTCGGATAATTTCTCTCATGAACCTTAAGTTGCCCGGAAGCATAAGCTACAACCTTTCCATATTGTATCAGAACATAACCAAGTCACACCTAGGGCGCATCACAATACACAGCAAATCCCTCAGTACCTTCAGAAAGTGTTAAGACAGGGGCAATAGTCAAGCGATCCTTCAATTTTACAATACTGCCCTTACAAGTATTAGACCATAGAAACTTTATCTTCTTCTAAGTCAATCTTGTAAGTGGAGCAGCTATAGAAGAGAAACTTTTCACAAATCTTCTATAGTATCCTGCCAGACCCAAGAAGCTCTTAATGTCAGTTGGAGTCGTGGGTCTAGGTCATTTCTTCACTTCCTCAATCTTTTGGGGATCCACTTTAATCGCTTCACTGGAAACAACATTTAACACTTAAAAAAATTTGCATATAACTTTTGATCCTTAAGGGTTTACAACAAAATTCGGAGTTGATTGGCATGATCCTCCTTACTTTTGGAGTACACCAAAATATCATCAATAAAGTGTAACACCTCACTTTTTAGATCTAGAAATCGAACCATCATTCCTATGTGCTTAAGCTCTAATTCTATGGTTTATATTAAATTCATATGGCATGGTCCTTATCCTAGTGTATGAAGTGATTATGAGGTGAGAAGTGTTCATAAAAATCACTTGGAGCAAAGTTGAGCTAAGAGTCATTTATTCATCCAAAGTTTGATATTCGATTCTATAAGGGTCTACTTTGAACGTGTATAACTTTCGATACACATAGAATGTTTATTGTAGATAATTGATTTAGCTTTCCAATGATACTAATTTTGCCTAAATTCGATAACCGAGCAAAAAGTTATGGCATTTTTTGTGTGAGGCAGTAAGCCGACATGATCTTGACGCGTCGCATCGAATGCGCCCCGACACGAAATCTGACGTAACTTTTAAAGTGGTTTTATATGTTATTTCAATTCCTTAAGGGTCTAGGGGTACTTTATTCATATTTCCTCACCCAAATTCTGTCCCTAACATAAAATTTAACCCCAAAAAGCATCAATTGCATCCTTATTCAATTTTCTCTCAAACTTAACCCTAACCACCTCCAAGAACAAGAAATCAAGAATCAATTCTTAAGTTCAAGATTTCAAGAAAAAAGATTAATATTCCAGGTCCATCTTTCAAATCTTATAATCTAAGGTATGTGGGACTACTCTAAAAATCTTGGGCATAAGTTTGATTGTTTTATCAAGATTAAATATCCCCAATTATGATTTATAATGAAGTATTTGGTATGATTTTAGAAAATTATGCATTATGGGACTGTTTTGATGAAAATAATTATTGTCTTGGATCACTTTTCACGGGAATTGAATTATAACTATATGTATATATGATTTCATGTATTTTTAAGATTGATTGAGAGCATGGGTATGAATTCCCTCTCTTGTTGCGAACTCAAGTTTACATTTTTCTTTGTGAATGATTTGAAATGCATGCCATAAATTTGAAAGTGATCTTCTTAATAGCATGGTGTTTGACATGGTTTATAAATGATGAGAGGGAGTTTCATGTTATAACTATATACTTGCTTTAAAGAGAAAGAATTTCATGTGATTAAATAAATTGACATGACCACCACATGCTTTGAAATGCCTAAGTGTTATTAAAATTTCAAATTGATGACTCTATTGTGATGTTATGAATCTTGGGTGTTCACGTGCATGTTTTTTAATATGATGGAATGTGAATTTGATATGATATTGACTTGCAAGTCAGGGTATGACGATACCCGGTGATTACATGCCCTTAATAGAAGAAGTATTGATCTTTTTTGAAAGCATGAATATGTTTACTTTAAAGAACTAAAAGTGGGGCTTAAGAGAGCTAGTACATTACCCGAAGAAGGCGTTTGAGTGTAAGGGCTCATTGCTAGAAACCGTAGTTCCTGAGGCGGGTCTTATGGTATTGTATCCTACATGGGAGGATAATAAAATAATTAGGACATCTTACATGGGGGGATTCCTGTTGTGTGCTCACATAGGGGGTATCACCATCTCTAAATTCTGGCAGCTACTTAGATTGGGGGCTCGGCCGTTGAGTTAAGAGTGGATTCCACATAGCCCATGGAATTTCAAATTTGTAGGGTGTACCGACTAGCTCAGAAGAATAACAAAGAGTGAGTCAAGGTTGTCAAGAACTGATTTGAAATTATTAAATATGCCCATGAATTTTTACTTATATAATGTTCATTGTCATTGTAAAATGCTCTCACCTATTTTTGTATAAAAACATGCTATTTTGAGTTGTTTCACATACCAGTACATCTGTATTGACCCCCTATATTTTAGAATCCTGAGACACAGTCTAAGGTCCCGTTAAGTAGTAGATTGACTTGTGAGCCTCTCTTTCTTCGAAAGGCTTGTATTAGAACTAGTTATTGTTATTTCATTTTGATTCATGGTCCTACTGGGGGCCTTGACCCAGATTTCAGACAAATATCATTTTCAATTGTTAAAGATTTTGCAGACTGATGTTAGACGTTGTTAGAGGTTTATGGTTTCATTCCAGATTGTTCAATTGAATTCTGCTATTGACCATGATTTTTGTATTGTTTTATATTTTTGCATTTTTCTTCCTATTATATAAAAGTATGTATGATTTCCAGATAGAGAAGGTATGTATGATTTCCAGATAGAGAAGGTATGTATGATTTACAGATAGAGAAGGTCCCTTGGACCTTCATGGTTTGGGATACCCGTTATGGTCAGGGCCCCAGTACGGTTCGTGACATAAAGACTATGACAAACAAATCTAAAAATTGTCTAAACACCTCGTTCATAAGGTCCATGAAAGTAGCAGGAGCATTATTCAAATAAATGACATGACCAAGAATTCATAATGGCCATAATGGGTTTGAAAGGCAGTCTTGGGAATATCAGCTTCCTTAATCTTTGCTGATGGTAACCTAAACGGAGATCTATTTTAGAGAAACACTTAGCACCCTAAAACTGGTCGAAGAGATCGTAATTTCTATGAATAAGGTACTTTTTTCTTAAATGACTTTATTCATTTCGTGATAGTTTATGCACATACGAAGGTACCCATTTTTCTTTCGTACAGGAGCACCCCAAAGAGAGACACTGGGATGAATAAAACCCTTATAAAGGAGATCTTTTAATAGTTTCTTTAAATCTTTTAGCTATGTAGGAGCCATTCTATTTGGAGAAATGGAGATAGGATAAGTAACGGGCAAAAGATCAATCCCAAAGTCTATATCCCTATCGGGAGAAATTTCAGGAAGGTTATCCAGAAAGATTCTGGAAAACTCATTAACCACAAGAACCAACTGCAAGGAGGGACTTTCAGGATCAAATTCTTTGACTCAGACCAAATGGTACAGATACCCTTTAGATATCAACTTTCGGGCTCTAAGATAAGAAATGGACTTTTCCTTACGTGTTTGGTAACTTCCCTCCCACTCTATTATTGGTTCATTAGGAAAATAAAAGGTGAACTTTCTAATTCTATAGTCTAGGGTAGCATAGCACGAGTGAAGCCAATCTATTTCCAAGATTTCATCAAAATCTACCATATCAAGCTCTATCGGATATACCACAGTGGCCCAATAAAAGGTAGACACAACACATCACCTATAGATTCTCCTAGAAATAATGGACTCACCCATTAGGGTAGAGACTGAGAAGAGGTCAAGAATATTTTTGGGAAAAAATCCAACTTGTATAGCCATATAAAGAGTCGCATAGGGTAGGATAGAATCGGGATTAAACAATACATAAACATCATGGGAGAAAGTTGTAACATACCCGTGACTGGAGATATCTCAGATTCCTGATGCATAGACAGAGCATAAATAAGTACAAATATTTCCCATCCATGAAGTAGCACCTTTTATGGTAAGAGCTGATGTGGTAGTAGCCGGGCTTTGTCAGACTCATGAGCACCCTTAGCTGCAGGACAGTCCCGCTGCCTATGACCTGGATAACCACAGCCAAAGCATAAATTACTTTTCAAATAACACAAACCATGATGAAGCTTTCTATAAGTGCCGTAAGGAGGGTAAAATGGTGCCGACTAAGCTACACTAGCCTGAGACTAGGCACCCTAGGGCCATTGCTAGACTAAGATCACAGATCAACCAACGGTTAAGGGATTTGAGAACTAGATGAAGAATGAGAATTACCCTAGAATTTCTTATTGAACCACAACCTGCCCCCTTTTCCACTATGTTGTTGACTCACATCTTGATCTACATGTTTAGTCTTTTTACTTGCCTATCTTTTGTTTTTCCTACTTCTTTTTCTTATTTTATATTTGTTGCATACAAACCACCAACCTGGATATGTCTATGTCGTTATTCAGCATAGCACCCTTATACTCTAGTACCAAGACGCTAGAAAAGCCTGAAGCAAACTTCCTCATTTTGGACCTCATATTAGACACCAACTCAGGTGCATAGAGAGACAACTAAGTAAACGTCATAACACACTCATTTTTTGTTGCTTAAAGTACGTAAACTCCTCAACCTTAGCTTTTATCAATTCCTGAGAGAAGAAGTGATCGAGGAAGGCATTAAAAATTCCTCCAAACAACAGGTTCAACATCTTTACCCTAATCTTCTCTCATTCATCATACCACCAACAAGTCACACCTTTCAGTTGATAAGCCGAAAACTCTACCCCCTCAGTGTTAGTAGCATGCATCACCCTAAAGATCTACTCCATTTCATCAATAAACTATTGAGGGTCCTTCTGAGCTTTGGAACCAGTAAAAATAGGGGGTTCGGCCGCATAAACTAGCTAACCCGAGTAGAATTAGAAGAATCATTGCCATGACCAACATTATCTAACCAGCGGACTACGATGATAAAATCTAAGCTAGAATTTAAATATTCTGTCTGAACTCAGAATTTGAAACTCTCCTTGCGGAGGTTGGGTATAGGTAGTACCAGTCCTAAGAGCTCGGGAAAGACTGGTCGGGGTCGGGGGAATGCCAGGAGGAGAGGTGAAATCATAAAGATAGGCTCTGTAGCGGGTTTGCATCCCAAAGGTAAGGCGGACCTCCTCAACATTTGCCCCTATACGGATGGAGACTCCAATTGAATTCCTTTGACCATTAGATCTTCAAGAAGGCATGATCTGAAATGCAGGAATGTTAGGAGTTAGAAAAATTATTGTGACTAGGCTCTCTAGCACGAAATGGAACATAAACAAAGATAAATATTCATAAATGCCTTGTTGCCCTCCTCTTATAAGAATGACACACTACATACACATAAAAAGGACTCTACTTGACATGGCTTTATAGACATCCTAGGACCCTAAACCTGGCTCTAATACCAAGTTTGTCACGACCCAAATGAGGCCCTGGTCATGACCGACATCCTAATCCAATGAAGACATCTGATGACCTCTTAACATTATATCATAAGCATAGTCATATTTAAGTTGTGAAAACAAGACCATAAAAAAAAGGTTCAACATTTAAGTAAATAAACATCCATGTCTTACAAATCAAATTCAAACAATTACCCAACACATGTCTACAAAGCCTTTCACTTTAAAAATAACTCCTAAGTTGGGTCATGGCCCCCTGACTATATCAAAAAAATATATAAAATACTGAAACAAAAATATAAATAAAAATTAACACTGCCTTTCGGATAATGGAGGGTTCACCAACTCACAACAACAGTTGTCCAAGAGATAATGCAAACACCCTAGTGTTGTACAGAATCATGAGAAAGTGCCTCCGACCCTACTCATGAAATCATGTAGTGTACGAGAATGGTCAGTATGGCGAGTACTGGCATGCAACCTAAGGTAAGGGAAATAAATATTATATAAGGTAAATAATTACTTATTTAAGCATACATAATAATAATAATAATAATAAAGTAGAGGATTAGGGACATGGGACATAATGACATAACCAGTTAAAACTTATCCTAAATTATGTAGCTTTCACCGTCATCTAGTAACCCACGGGCTATATGGGTCTGGTACTCTTAAGCCGGCGAGGCCTCAGTCCATGTTTGTGGCACATACTTAGATTAGGATAAAATCACCAATAGACTAGAGACACCATCTTATCATCATGTTAGGGACATCATTCGTCGTCCAATTAAGGTAAGACATTCCTATGCTGGCAAAACATAGATTTCGAGCATTGGTCATGAGGACGTACGCCTTCACAATGAAACTACATAATTTTCTTTAAGGACCAATTAAAATATTTTTACAAATATTATTATCTATGGAGTTTTTTATTAGGGCATTCTCATATTGGTATCATCAAATCAAGACTTGCAAGCCATTCATAACATGCCAAACCATTTTCATATAATTTTTTAGACTTTCAAATTCTTCTTTAAAGTTCATAAATACTACTCTGAAGTGTTTTCAAAAGTCGTTAGCCTTTTATTCTTTCTTCTCATACCTTATTCAAAAGATGGTGTAAGAAATCATAATTCTCCAGAAGAAAAATCAAGTTTTTGAAGTGGGTTAAGGGTCATACTTTATCTTGTAAAATCTTTAAAGGTTGTGAATCTATGTTAACAATTTCACCACTTTTATTGAACATATTATATCTCAAAATTCATTAATAATGCTTAGAAAATCCATAAAAACAAGAAGAGAAATCACTATAAAGTTTTTTACAACAATCTCCTTAACCTTAATTTCAATCAACCATTTAAATAACATGTAAATATCAAGTAAATTAGCATCATATTAATATTTAAAGTAAAGGAGTGTTTAACATGCCTTTTGTGATGAATAGATCTTGAATCTGACCCTTGAATCTGGAACCCTAAGTGTTCTTGCCTCTAAGAATGTTTTGGGGAGAAGAAAGAGTTACTGATTTTTCTTTTTGAAAAGGATTGTAATTCAGTGCTCAAAAAGGGTTTTAAGCAAATAAGGGTCAGATCTCATAAGGAAAATGACCAAAATACGCCTAAATTTATCCAGAAATTTTTTTCAAAAATATATTTCCACGACCTTACTTACGGCCTCCGTAAGTAGTACCTACTGCCCGTAAGTAGGGTCATAGGTATCAGACTATTTTTTTCAGCTCTTGGAACCTACTTATGGCCTCGGTAAGTAGTACTTAGGGCGCGTAAGCAAGGTCGTAAGTATCAGACCTTTTGTCACAACTTAAAAATGAGGGTCATGATGGCACTTGTCGCGGTGTACCTTGAAAAGTAAGACTATCACCCAAACTGATACGAAAAGAAGAAAAGACAGAAATATCCCACGGCAAGGCTTCTAGAATGAAGCTGAACCATATAAGTAATCATAACGATGCGGAAAGAACTTATCCAAAATACCAATCATGCCTAAAACCAGGTGTCAATAGTGCAAGAACTATTAATACAATCCAAGAGTCAAATGCATCGAAAAACTTACCACAAGGAATAATAATTGTCTTTGAATACTAATAAAGACATAACAACTATAGAAAGATAGAGATGAACTTCGGACGCATGAATGTTCAATCGCTACCTTGAAAGCTCCAACAATCATCCGAGTCAATCAAGCTGAGGCACACTCGAGCTAAAAACTGCACCGACAGGACGCAGTAGGCATGAGTACGGTCCACTTATACTCAGTAGGTATCATAGGCCGACCAAAGCAAAGTAGGAAATAAAGCATATAAAATATACACTAAGGGCACGTTAGTTGTAATTAGAAAATATCCCACAACGGTAGCCCACACCGCTTGCACTAATAGATCTACTATATATATCACATATATTACAACAACACACCAAGGTATAGAACACAAGTATACATTATGTCACATATAAATAGAACAAGCGAGAACATATAGATACAAGATTATCAGATACTAGTAAAGGAAGGTAAGACAAATACATAGATGACAAGTCAATAAGGCAATACAACACAACATAAACACAATAAACTAAGTGCAATATATATGATCATGATGATGATGATTATGATGCATGAGGTCATCGCACAACCTCCGGGATCATCGTACAATCCCCGTATACAACTACGGAGCTAAAGCTTCCAAACCTAGGATCCATGGGGGGTTCGTCAACCCATATACAATCCACATATCTTATATCTCCTTTCTGGCATATCCCTCAAAAGGGTTTTATAAGGTGTTACAATATTTTCTTAAAAAGGTGTTGTCAGTGTTTCTCAGATGTTGCCACAGTGGTACCAATGTTTCATGAATGAGTATGATATGAAGATGTAATGGTTACAACCAATCACAATGAGTATTTTCACAGCCAATCACATGATATATTTCCACAATCAACCACAATGATACATTCCCACAACCACATGAGCCAATATTCACTTATTATTTTCGTTTCATCCATGAATTTTCACATGTCTCATATGCCAATAAAGTATGAATATAATCACAATACACCAATGGTACCACTTTAAATAACACAATGCAATTATTCATATGTATTCAAGACTATCAATATCACATAGGATCTCACACGGTCAAACATATCACAGAATATCTCAATTTCGATTATTAAATCACATATAGGCCCCACACGGGCACAACACATAGATAGCCATTTTTCATGATTAGTTTCCACCCTTAACATGCATTTTGTACCATCATTTAATACCTAGTCCAGTCTGAAGAGTTAAACCATGACCTACCTCGAAAGTCGAAATCGATCCACTACACTTGAACCCGCGACCTTACTTTTAGTGAACAATCCTAAACTCCACTAAAAATATCAAATATGAAATCTACGCGTCAAGACAAAACCAACGACACCCATATTGACTACCTTTGGTTTGGGGTCAAAACGGACCCCCAAAATGGGTTTCCGAAAAGAAGGAAAAAATTGAAACTTTACTTCAAAAATATGTTCCCCATATTTTTAGGAACCTACAGCTGAAAACCCAAGTTAAATCGAGTCAAAAACAGAGTTCAAATCGAAGAAAAACCATTTTTGAGCTTTATCGGGTAAAATATTTGAAATTCGGGTTAAAATCAAGAATCGGAGTTGTTTTGAAGGTTAAACTAATGCAAAACTAGTAATTATAAGATAAAAAATATTACTCAAGTGAAAGGGGTGAAATTTGGGTTTAAAATCATGCCCTAAGATTTTTGAAGTTTTGAAGAATTTATCAAGAAATTATTAAGAAAAGGGGTGAATTCTTACCTTTAATCCGTAATAAAATCAAGAAAAAGGTGTTAATCTAACTTCCCAAGCTCCAACAAACTCTACTTTTAAGCTCCCACACTATAGTAGGTTTAACTCTCAAGAGGCAAGATGGAAAATGAGCAAACTGAGCCAAAATGGGTGAAAAAGACTGTATTTATTGCAGAAAAATCTGCAACATTTAGTGCAGATTTTTCCCCTTAAGTCGAAATGGACTTTGACGGGTGCCCGGGATTCATTCGGAGTCTGATTTGTGCAAACGAACTATGCAACCATACTAAATTTGATATTCCAGACGCGATGCCGATATCAAATCTTTTTAAAAAAATATTTTTTTTTCATAAAATTGACCCCCGAAATCATAATTTTTTAAATCAATGATCAAAATAAGATTTAAAAACCTTAAAATCATACCAAATATATTAACACCCTAAAATTGATATTTTGGATCTGCTGGCGAAGTCAGATTTTCTATCCGAGGTCGTTTCGATCAAATGTGGGTCCCACACCTAAATTTTCAATTTTCCAACTTTCCAATCAATAGGTCGAAATGAGCTCGGGTGCACCGGGACTCGAACCAAAGATCTACCTAGCCTAAAATCGATGTTCCGGAGCTGCTGACGCAGTCCTTTCGTCCATCCGTCGTACGGATCAAAAGATATACATATAAGTTCAAAATAAAGCTCTCGAAGCCATCAAAAAATCACAATATTGCATAAATGATACCAAAATGCATAAAAAATCATGTCAATCACTCCCACACCCCATAAATATCATAATCCAACTACGAAGAGGGGTAAAACAGTCAAATCACATAAAATTACAATTTCACATATTTCATCAAATTTTCAGGTCGTTACATCATCCACCACTAAAAATCTAGTTTGTCCTCGAACTGAGACGAAAGAAAAACCTGAATTAACAAAGAGCTGGGGATAAGGACTACGCATATCAGACTCAACCTCCCAAGTAGCTTCATCTACAGGTCGATGTCACTACTGGAGCTTAACCACAGGGATCACTCTAGAGCATCACTGCCTAACATCCCTAGCCAAAAATGGAAACTGGCTCCTCAACAAAAGGCAACCGCTAATCTAACTGAACTGACTCCCAACGAATAACATAAGACTCATCAAGAATATAACGACGAAGCATAGAAACATGAAAAACTGGATGAATAGCTGATAGATCAAGAGGTAAAGCCAACTCATAATCCACATCACCAATAGTCCGAAGAATCTCAAATGGACCAATATACCTGAGGCTAAGTTTTCCTCTTTTCCCAAACCTCATCATACCCTTCATGGGTGAAACTCAAAGGAAAATACGATCACCAACACCAAATCTCGAGGCACGAAATCTAGAATCAGCATAATACTTCTGCCTACTCTGAGCCACTCTAAGTCTTTCCTGAATGATCCGAACCCTATCCAAAGACTCACGAAGCAAGTCCGTACCTCGAGGTCTCACCTCTAAAACATCGAACCAACCTACTAGAGAGCGACACGCCTACCATACAATGCCTCAAAATGAGCCATATCAATACTGGAATGGTAGCTATTATTATATGCAAATTCTGCTAAAGACAAATACTGCTCCTACTGGCCACCAAAATCCATCACGCACGCGCAGAGCATATCCTCCAAAACCTGTATAGTCCGCTCTGACTGGCATCAATCTGGGTGTGAAAGTTATGCTTAGATCAACCTGGTACCCAACTCATCCTAAAAAGTCTTCCAAAAGTGAGATGTGAACAAAAAACCTTGATCTGAAATAATGGACACAACCACACCAAGAAGACGTACAATCCCACGAATGACGATAGGGGATAACCTCTCAGCACTGAATGAGACCTAAACCAGAATAAAATGAGTTGACTTGGTCAATCAATCCATGATGACCCAAACACTGTCGAACTATGAGATGTGTGAGGTCACCCATTCAGGAAGTCCATAGTGATCCGTTCCCACTTCTACTTGGGAATGGATAACCTCTGAAGCAATCCACCAGGCCTTATATGCTCGGCCTTCACCTACTGACAACATAGGCAATGAGATACCAAATCCTCTATATCTCACCTCATACCACCCTACCGGTAGTGCTGCCTCAAATTACGATACATTTTAGTCACACCTGGATGGATAGAATATCTGGAACAATGGGTCTCCTCCAAGATCAACCTAATCCAATCACCACTCTCGGCACACAAACTCAGCCCCCAATCCTCAAAACTCTATCTGAATCAAGTGAGGCTTTCTTATCCTCCTCACTCAACACTTTATCTTGAATCAACCTCAATCCAACATCATCAAACCAATGGAATCAAATCTGCTCTATCAAAGAAGATCTAGCCTCCACAGATGCCAAAACACATTGCGGTATCAAAATATCAAGCCTAACCATCTAGTTAGCTAAAAACTGAATCTTTAAGGCCAAAAGCCTCTCCTAAGTCAAAAGATGTGCCAAGCTACCCATGCTAGTCGACTTTCAGCTCAAGGCATCCACAACCACATTAGCCTTTCCCGGATGATAGAGAATAGTCAAGTCATAATCCTTAAGCAACTCAAGCCAACGGCGCTGCCTCATATGATGATCTGAGAAGATCTCACAACGGACTCCATACAAGTAGTGCCTCCACAACTTTAAGGCAAACACAACTGTACACAACTCCAAATCATAGGTAGGATAATTCCTCTCATGAGGCTCCAATCTTGACGAGATGCATACACAATTACCTTGCCCCCCTACATCAACACAACACCTAACCCAACACCTGAAGTATCACAAAAGACAATAAAGCCCACGCCCTCTTTGGGCAAGGCCAAAATAGGAGTTGAAGTCAACAAATCCTTGAGCTTTTGAAAGCTCGCCTCACAACATCATACCACTGAAAAAAAAACTTCTTCTGGGTCAACTTGATCAATGGAGCTGCAATAGATGAAAAACCCTCAATAAAACATCGATAATACCTAGCCAAGCCAACAAAACTTTGAATCTCAGTGGATAAAGTAGGCCTAGCCCAGTCACGAACCGCTACAACCTTGGTTGGATCAACCATAATACCTTCCTTAGTCACCACATGACCCAAGAAAGAAATAGACTCCAATCGAAACTCGCACTTACAGGACTTAGCATACAACTTCTCATCCCTCAATCTCTAAAGTATAAACCACAAATGGTTTTTATGCTTAACCTTACTCTTGGAATAAACCAAGATATCATCTATAAATACCAGAACAAAGGAGTCAAGATACGGTCAAAACACCCAGTTCATCAACTCCATGAATGCAGTAGGGGAATTGGTTAACACAAAAGACATGACCAAGAACTCATAATGACCATATCGAGTCCAAAAAGCTATTTTTGAAATATCTGAAGATCTAATCCTCAACTGGTGATAACTGAACCTCAAATCAATCTTTGAAAACACCGCCGCACCCTGAAGCTGATCAAATAAATCATTGATGCAAGGAAGAGGATACTTATTCTTATCCATCACTTTATTCAACTGTCAATAATCAATACACATCTATATAGACCCATCTTTTTTTTCACAACTAAGACAAGCACACTCCAAGGTAAAATACTAGGTCGGATAAATCCCTTATCCAATAACTCCTACAATTGATCTTTCTGCTCCTTCAACTATGTTGGGGCCACCCTATAAGGAGGAATAGAAATGGGCTTCGTGCCCGGCTTAACATCAGTACTAAAATCAATATCTCAATCTGGAGGCATACCAGACAAGTCCGTAGAGAACATATCCATAAACTCACAGACGACACAGACAGAATCCAAAAAGGGAGGCGGAACAACACTGGTGTCACAAATATGGCCAAGTAAGATAAATATCCCCTCTGAACCAATTTACGAGCCTAAACATAAGATATGACCCTCTTAGGACCCGAATGAAGTGTACCCTTCCAAGTTATCCTTGGCACAGCCAACGAAGCTAAAGTCACAGTCTTGACATAATGATTTAAGACAGCATGAGAAGGATCCAACTAATCTATACCCAAAATAGCATCAAAATCAACCATGTCTAACACAAGCAAGTCTACCAAAGTCTCACACCCGGCAAAAGTCACAACACAAGATCGATACTCCCGATCCACCACTAAAGAATCACCTACTAGAGTAGATACATGAATAGGCATGGGAAGAGGCTCCTTAACAGAATCAAAACCCGAAGCAAAATATATAGACACATAGAAGAAAGTCGATCTAGGATCAAATAATAAGATGCAGGTCTGAAACAAAGGGAATGGTACCTTCGATCATAACATCTGAAGCCTCTGCCTCAGATATGAATAGCATAACACTATCTGTGACTACCAAATGGCTGAGTAGTTCTACAACCACCAACACGGGCTCTACCATCTCTACCTCTTGCACCTTTGGTAGAATACCTACCTCTCACAGATGAAATAGAAATAGCTCTAAACATACAGCAAGAACAGTCCTTGGCCACATGGCCAACCTCATCACACACATAGCAACCTCTATGACTAGTCTCAATAAGAGAAAGTACAACTAAGCCCGAACGATTACCCTGAACTGCTAAACTAGAAGATCCACTAGCTGAACTCTATAAAGTCACCTGCGCTGGCCTACCATGATATCCACGAGAACCTCTAAAATCTCTACCTCGAGAGGTCCAACTCCTGAACTTACCAAAATGATGCACCCTCTTGGCGCCTCCCTGAGATACACTAAGAATACCCTCTGTCATCTTAGCATGATCCACAATACTCTAAAAAGAATCCCTAATCATAATTATCTGAGACGTAGTCAACTAAAGAGAGATATTCAAACCCTTTACAAACTTTATATCTACTCAAACTTAGTGGAAATACTATGAAAGGTATATCTGGACAAGGCATGGAAGCATGCCTCATACTCAACAACTGTTATGGAGCCTTGCTCCAAAAGATCAAACTTGTCCCGCATATGATCTCTCAAACTGAAAGGCACAAATCTCTCCAGAAAAGTATCAACAAGCCTACAACCGACAAATAATATCCACTAGTTTCTCATAGCATCTCTCAACTAATAGTGGCATAAGCAACTCCATTCCCGTAGAAAGAGTGAAACACAACTCAGAACACAAGGTATGAAAGAACTTCACAAGATAAAGAATGAAATGAGGAAAGTTTCTTAAAGACGTCCTATAGACTCTCGAAGATAGATACAGACGTCTACGTACTGATCCGCGAAACTCTATTAGACATCCCGTTCTTACACTGTTAAGACCAATGAAACTTGGCTGCTCTGATACCAATTTGTCATGACCCAAAAATGAGGGTCATCATGGCACTTGTCGCGGCGTACATTGACAAGTAAGCCTATCCCTCAAATTGATACAAAAAGAAGAAAAGACAGAAATATCCCACGGTAAGGCTTCTAGAATGAAGCCGAACCATATAAATAATTATAATAACGCGGAAAGAACTTATCCAAAATACCAATCATGCCCAAAACCAGGTGTCAATAGTGCAAGAACTATTAATACAATCCAAGAGTCAAATGCATCAAAAAAATAACCACAAGGAATAATAACTGTCTTCGAATACTAATAAACACATAACAACTATAGAAAGATAGAGGTGAACTTCGGATGCATGAATGCTCAACTGCTACCTTGAAAGCTCCAACAATCGCTTGAGTCAATCAAGCTGAGGCGCACTCGAGCTAAGACCTGTACCGAAAGGGAACAGTAGGCATGAGTACGGACCACATGTACTCAGTAGGTATTATAGGCCAACCAAACAAAGTAGTAAACAAAGCATACAAAATATACACTAAGGGAACGTCACCTGCAATCAGAAAATATCTCATAACAGTAACCCACACCGCTTGCACTAACAGTTCTAATATATATCACATATATTACAACAACACACCAAGGTATAGAACACAAATATACATTATGTCACATATAAATAGAATAAGCGATAACATGTAGATACAAGATCATCAAATACAAGTAAAGGAAGGTAAGACAAATACATAGATAACAAGTCAATAAGGCAATACAACACAACATAAACACAATAAAGTAAGTGCAATGTATATGATGATGATGATGATGATGCACGAGGTCGTCGCACAACCTTCGAGATGGTCGCACTATCCCCGTATACACCTGCTAAGCTAAAGCTTCCAAACATAGGACCCATGGGGGTTCGTCAACCCATATAAAATCCTCATATCTCCTTTCCGGCATATCCCTTGAAAAGGGTTTTATAAGGTGTTACAATATTTTCTTAAAAAGGTGTTGCTAGTATTTCTCAGATGTTACCACGGTGGTACCAATATTTCATGAATGAGTATGATATAAAGATATAATGCTTACAACCAACCACAATGAGTATTTTTACAACCAATCACATGATATATTTTCACAACCAACCACAATGATACATTCCCAAAACCACATAAGCCAATATCCACTTATTATTTTCGTTTCATCCATGAATTTTCACATGTCTCATATACCAATAAGGTATGAATATAATCACAATATATCAATGGTACCACATTAAACAACAAAATATAATTATTCACATGTATTCAAGACTGTCAATATCACATAGGACCCCACACGGTCAAACATATCACAGAATATCTCAATTTCGATAATTACATCACATATAGGCTCCCACATGGGCACAATACATAGATAGCTATTTTTCATGATTAGTTCTCACCCTTAACATGCATTTTGTACCATCATTTACTACCCATCCCAGTCTGAAGAGTTAAGCCATAACCTACCTCGAAAGTCAAAATCGATCCGCTACACTTGAACCCGCGACCTTACTTTCATGAATAATTCCAAACTCCACTAAAAATATCAATTATTAATTCTACGCATCAAGACAAAACCAACGACACTCATATTGACTACTTTTGGTTCGAAGTCAAAACGGACCCCCAAAATGGGTTTTCGAAAAAGAAGGGAAAAATCAAAACTTTACTTCAAAAACATGTTTCCCATATTTTTAGGAACCTACAGCTGAAAATCCAAGTTAAATCGAGTCAAAAACGGAGTTCAAATCGAAGAAAACCCATTTTTGAGCTTTATCGGGTAAAATATTTGAAATTCGGGTTCAAATCAGGAATCAGAGTTAATTTGAAGGATAAATTGATGAAAAAACTAGTAATTATAAGATAAAAAATATTATTCAAGTGAAAGGGGTGAAATTTGGATTTAAAATCATGCCCTAAGATTTTTGAAGTTTTGAAGAATTTATCAAGAAATTATTAAGAAAAGGGGTGAATTCTTACCTTTAATCCGTAATAAAATCAAGAAAAAGGTGTTAATCTAGCTTCCCAAGCTCCCACAAACTCTATTTTTAAGCTCCCACACTATAATAGGTTTAACTCTCAAGAGACAAAATGAAAAAATGAGCAAAATGAGCCAAAATGGGTGAAAAAACTGTATTTATTGTAGAAAAATCTGCAACATTTAGTGCAAATTTTTCCCCTTAAGTCGAAATGGACTTCGACGGGGTGCCCGGAATTCATTCGGAGTCCGATTTATACAAATGAACTATGCAACCATACTAAATTCGACATTCCGGACGCGATGGTGATATCAGATTTTCAAAAAAAATATCGTTCTCACAAAATTAACCCCGAAACTCGAAATCATAATTTTCCAAACCAAAGGTCAAAATGAGATTTAAAAGCCTTAAAATCATACCAAATATGCTAACACCCTAAAATTGATATTTTGGATCTGCTGGTGAAGTCGTATTTCCCATACGAGGTCGTTTCAATCAAATATGGGTCTCACGCCCATATTTCCAATTTTCCAACTTTCCGATCAATAAGTCAAAATGAGCTCGGATGCACCGGGACCCAAACCAAAGATCTTCCTAGCCTAAAATCGATGTTCTGGAGCTACTGGCGCAGTCCATTCAGCGGTCCATCACACGGATCAAAAGATATCCATATAAGTCCAAAATAAGGCTCTCGAAGCCATAAAAAAATCACAATATTGCATAAATGATACCAAAATGCATAAAAAATCATGTCAATCACTCCCACACCCCAGAAAAATTATAATGCAACTACGGGGCAGGGTAAAACAGTCAAATCACGTAAAATCATAATTTCACATATTTCTTCAAATTTTCAGGTCGTTACACCTTTTTTCAGCTCTCAGGACCTACTTCTGGACCCACTTACGGCCCCCGTAAGTACTACTTATGGCCTCCGTAAGTACTACTTATGGCCCGTAAGTTGAGGGTCATAAGTAGGTAAACATCTTGACAAGACTTCAGTAAAATGGTCATAACTTCTTACTCCAACATCGGATTAAGGCGAAACTGGATGCGTTGGAAAGCTAATTCAATATCTATCATTTGGTGGGTCTTGAGCTAAAAAACATTCTATAATCTAGGAGTTATACTCATTTGAAGTTGACTATAGTAGGACACTTCATGAGAAATCGATAGGTAAGGGAGGTTTTGACTTGGCCAAGAGTTTGGAGTTACTTGAGGCCTTAATACATGTATAAATCACTTCCAATAATACAGAGACATAAAGTTTATTTCCACATGTACTTGCATTCACACAATAGTGGGTGCATGAAGGTTCTAAAATTTTTGGGATGTTACAGATATGGTGGATCCAAAATTTATGTTTTAAGTTTCACTGTTTAAGGCTCTTAGTATTGTGTTCATTATGGGTGTCTTCGGTGTGAAAAGAAAGGTTTTCCTATTTTGTCATATTTGTTTAACTTAAAATTTTTAAAATTATTTTTCCTGTGAAAACAAGTTCATAGCTTTTTTAATAGAAAAGGAAGCTCGGTGCGCTAAAGCTATCGCTATGCGCAGTGTTCGGGGAAGGGCCCCACCACAAGGGTGTATCGTACGCAGCCTTACCTTGCATTTCTGCCAGGGGCTATTTTCAAGGCTTGAACCCGTGACCTCCTGGTCACGTGACAACAACTTTACCAGTTACTCCAAGGCTCCCTTTAATCAAAGTGCGAATAATAAATTGCATTATTCATATCACTCTTAAAATCACCCACCTCGCCTCAAAAAGAAAAATTTTTACCCACCCCCTACCAGGCCCCCACCCTTACCCCGTAACCACCAATCCCCACCACCACCACCACACACAAAAAAAAAAATTAAAAAAAAATTAGTTTTTAAAAAAGTTCAAAATTCATTTTTTACCCCACCCCAAAAAGAGAAAAAAATTAAATTTCTAATGGGAAAAGGACAAAAATTAACACCTAAAACTAAAATAATTTCATAAAACTAGCACTTAAATTTAAAAATCCAGTAAATAGCACTTCAATTCTACATCACAATTCGGCCCTTTCCAATTTATGTCGTGGACCGACTTTTCATCTTTAATAGTAAAGTAATATAGGCGCTAGTCTTACTTTTCTCATTTCTCGGTAGTTAGTAATTAGATTTGCAATACTAACTAAAACTATAGTAATTAGTTAGTAATTAGATTTGCTACATCACCTGTTTTGGCTCCTTTTCTTTTTTAAAAATTCTACTCTTTTTTATTCTTTTTAAACAATAGAGTAATTACTTTTTTTTCAGATTATTTTTCATTCACCAATATTATTAAAATAACATACTATTTGTTTTGTTTAGTTTTACTTATTTATACAATAAAATACAATATCATATACTTTTAATACAATACAATTATTAAAAATATATATATTTATATATAATAATGATACAATTTCTATACATATACATATTCTATATAATAATTATAGCATTTTTATACGCATTCTATACAATTTTTAACTTCAATTATTATTTAAATACATATTTTATACGACTTTATATAGTTTCTACATGCATTCTAAAAATGTATCAATCTAGTATAAGAGAGTATCAATTGAGTATATGGACACTGCAAGTGTATCAATGTAGTATAAAAGTGTATTAATGTGGTATAAAAGAGTATTAATTGGATATATAGGGACTGCATGTGCTTGCATAGAATTTCCTTTTTCCTTTTTAAAAAGTGTATCAATATAGGATAAAAGTGTATTAATTGAGTATAGGGACTGCATATGCCCAATTGGGCCAAATGGCTAAAAAAGAAAATTACTTTAGCCGACTAGCCAGCATGTCCACCTTTTCAATTATGGGTCATTTTTTTTTAAATGGTCATGCCATGTTCTTTCTCATTTCTAATTCTTTTCAAAAATTTCTTACCCCACCCCTCCCCCTTAAAATAATTTTTTTTTAAAAAAAAATAATTTGATTTTTTGAAAATTTTCAAATTTTTTTTTATCCTACCTCTTCTATCCTATACGTGCTCATTGTTTTATGTTAAATATGTATGCAAATGCATTTAAAAAATATTTTTTCTACTTGCGGAATGAACACAAGAAAGTAAATAAGAAACGACTTGTTTTCTTAAAAATATTTTCTTAAAAAATGTTTTAGATGAAAAATATTTTCCTCCGCACCGAACACACCCTATATCTTTAAAGTTATGAATTCATAACAACTATTTATTCTGATTTTCGTAATGTTCCATATTAAAAGTACTAAGTTGAACGAAATAGAACGTGTTATCGATATGCTACATCATCTAATTCTAGTTTTGTCATATTTTAAATTAAAAAAAAAAAAAAACCATTCAACCGTTCATATATATATATATGCAAAGTTTATCAAAGGAATATATTTGACAAATGATATGCTACTTAAAAAAATAAGAACTAATGACAGACATATTTTTTTAGCTAAATATTAAAATTTGTCGCTTGTTAATGACGAGTAAGTCACTGCATATTATCGACAAAATGCGTACCTACATTTTGTTTCGAGAGAAATATATTATAGTTGGGCAAAAGGACACAAATAGCATTTTGGCCGAAATTATTAATACGAAAATGGTCATTGAATTTTAGTTCCATTTTTAGCCATTTGCTAGCAGTTTAGACAATACTGATATAATTTTGAACATATTTTATATAATTTCGATACATATCTCATATATATGTATATTATAAATATACAATTTCTTTTCGCATCTTATATATATACATATTTTATACAATAGAAGGTACAAATTTTATGTATATCGTATTTAAAAAAATACATATTCTATGTAACAATAATACAAATTTCACCCATAAATTTGTTTTTTTATTTTTTTTTTACGAACTGCATCAATATATCATATGAATTGTATCAGTATGATATATGAACTGTATCTGAATTATCTAACCCAAATTAGAAGAAAAGAGTCAATTAGTGGAATTAAAATAGTCGACTAATAACTTCATGTTCAATGACCCAAACATAGACCAATTGTTTTTAAATGGGTCACTGTGTCCTTTTTCCTCTAGTTTATTGATTTTCAGGAAATTACATGCTATGGCCCCAATAGTGTGTGACTTTGAATTTTGACCCCAATAAGAAAAACTTTTAAAGACTAATCTTCCTTTCTTTTAAAGTATAATACAAGTATAATTTTGCCCCTCTACATCTCAAATATTTTTAAACTTTTCATACTCATTTGTCTCTCAAATTCTATTTTTATTTTTATTGTTTTCACTTTTTTATTTTTTCTTTAATTTTTATTTTCATGTTTTAATTTATTTATCTCAACCTTTATTTTTTTCTCTTTTTTATTTTTTTCTCAAACATTATCTATTTCTTCATTTCTTTTTGTATTAATTTTTAAATTCATTTGTCTCAACCTTTATTTTTATTTTATTTTTGTTTTTATCACTTCTCTTTTTTGTACCCTCATTTTTCTCAAACTTTATTTTTATTTTTCTTAATTTTTTTAATTCTTCGCCTTTTTCTTAATCTTTATTTTTTTCTTGTCTTTTTTTTTCAATCTTTTTTTCATTTCTCTATTTTGATTGATCTCTTTTTTTCTTTTTTCTCAACTTCTATTATATTTTGCTAATAAATAAAAAATTAGATAATCTGCAAAGAGATCTGCTTTTGTCATCAATGAAAATTTAAGAGCATGAATTGTTGTTAGAAAATTCTTTGGGATATGTTTTGCCTCTATGGCAAAAATTATAGAACAACTCATAAATCAAGTCACAATGTGATAGTGTCAAGTCTTGCTTGTGGAGCATAACTTGTTGTTTGAAAGTCCTTGAGTTAAGTCTTACTTCTAAGGCAAGAGTTATCGAAATCTCATAAAGCAAAAAACAATGTGGTAGTGTCAACTCTTACCCATGGGACATAACTTGTTGTTTAAAAGTCCTTGATTTATAAAACATCTCATAAATAAAGACACAATATGGTAGTGTCAAATC
Organism: Capsicum annuum; assembly: GCF_002878395.1. Classification (NCBI taxonomy): domain Eukaryota; kingdom Viridiplantae; phylum Streptophyta; class Magnoliopsida; order Solanales; family Solanaceae; genus Capsicum; species Capsicum annuum. The sequence continues at coordinate 58,817,124 of NC_061111.1, read as the reverse complement.
TTATTCGTGGAGCGTAACTTTTTGTTTAAAAGTTCTTGGGCTAAGTTTTGTCTTTAAAGCAGGAGTTATAGAATATCTCATAAATCAAAGCATAATGTGGTGGTGTCAACTCTTACTCATGGGACGTAACTTGTTACTTGAAAGTCCTTGGGTTAAGTTTTGCCTCTAAGGCAAGAGTTATAGAATATCTCATAATTCAAACACAATGTGATAATGTCAACTCTTGCCCATGAGGCACAACTTGTTAATTGAAAGTCCTTAGTCTAAGTCTTGCCTTTAAAAGAAGAGTTATAAAATATCTCATAAATTAATACATAATGTGGTGGTGGCATAACTTGTTGTTTGATGGTCCTTAGGTTGAGTCTTACCTCTAAGACAAGAGTTATAGAGCATTTTATAAGTAAAAAACACAATGTGTTAGGGTTGACTCTTGCCAATATACGTAACTTGTTTGAAAATTCTTAGAATAAGTTGTTCCTCTAAGGCGAGAGTTGTAGAACATCTCATAAATAAATACATAACATAATAGTGTCAACTCTTGCTTGTGGGGCATAATTTGTTGTTTGAAAGTCCTTGAGCTAAGTCTTGCCTCTAAGGCAAGAGTTGTAGAATATCTCATAAATGAAGACATAATGTGGCAGTGTCAACTCTTACCCGTGGGACATAATTTGTAGGTTGAAAGTCTTTGAGCCAAGTCTTACCTTTAAGGTAAAAGTTGTAGAACATCTCATAAATAAAGATATAACGTGGTAATGTCAACTCTTGCCCGTGGGGCATAATTTGTAGTTTGAAAGTCCTTGAGCTAAGTCTTGTCTCTAAAACAATAGTCGTAGAACATCTAAGTCCTTGAGCTAAGTCTTGTCTCTAAGGCAATAGTTGTAGAACATCTCATAAATGAAGACATAACATAATAAAGTCAACTCTTGTCCGTGGAGCATAATTTATTGTTTGAAAGTCCTTGAGCTAAGTGTTGCCTCTAAGGTAAGAGTTATAGAACATCTCATAAATCAAAATATAATGTGGTAGTGTCAACTCTTACCCATGAAATATAACTTGTTGTTTGAAAGTCATAAGCCTTGTCTCTACACTATAATAGTGTAAACTCTTACCCATGAAATGTAGCTTGTTGTTTGAAAGTCATAAGTCTTATCTTTATAATGTGATAGTGTCAACTCTTTCTCATGATATGTAACTTGATTGAAAGAAATTGAAGAAAAGAACAAAAATAATAAAAATTACAAAAAAAAAATGAAAAAATATTTAAAAATAAAAATCAAAGAAAATGTAGAAGTTGAGAGAGAATGAAAAAAAATGAAGGTTGATAAAAATAAGAAAAAAGATAATATAAAAATAAAGGCCGAGAAAAATTAAAGAAGAAAAAAAATAAAAATCATAGAAAATAAACAAAAAATCTTTTTCTCTTGGTATTTTGTGGCAGAAGATTGATTTCTTCGCCCTTGACCACAATAAAACAAGGTTTGCTAATCAGTCTCTCGACTATTTTGAGAGATGCATTAGACTTTCAATCAACCGTCAAAATATCAAACTAAAAAATCCATGGCGGTGAAAGCAACTTCTGTAAAAGTCCTCACTAAGCAAAAGTTGAAAGAAAAAGTTCCAAGTCCGTGACCGAGAGAAGAGAAAAATCAGCCAACTAGTTATGCCCTTTTCCGAAATGTCAGACTTTGTTGAGCAACTACTTTGTTTTCCCTTTTAGATAGGCTTTCCGCTTTCAGCCGTTCTTTCTTTCTCTGCGGCCTTCTTTTTTATAAAAGTAGACGTTGAGTGGAGTAAAGGAAAAAAAAAAAGTAAGGATTGAGAAAAAACAAAAAGAATAAAAAAAAAGAAAAAATAAAAAATCAAAGTAAAAGAAAAAAGAAAAAAAAAAGTTGAGAGGAAAAGCGTAAGGGTTGAGAACAATCAAAAATAAAACGAGAAAAGAAAAATAAAAATCAAAGTAAAATTAAAAAGAGAAAAAAATAAGAGGCGAAGGATGAATATATGAAGTTGTTATCCACTATAAGGATCATTTATGTAATTTACTATATTAATAAGGGGTAATTTTGTCTGTAAATATATCAATTAATGACGAAAGATTATTTTTATGAAGTTTTTTTATTTGGGATCAAAATTTAAAAGTCACCTTATTTTAAACTTATTTCTATAGTTTCCCATTGATTTTGCCTCTAATAAATTGAGAATAGGAACAGCCTAGCAGTGAGCAGCATCAACATCTCCATTCTTGCTCCCCAAAAGGGAAAAATTGTCATTTCAATATATAGTCTTTATATATTAATTACTACATAAATTAACTAATAGCCTATATTTTATTCATGTGGGATTGGTACATTATGACAGTACCACACTTACTGTACTGAATTTTGTACTAAGAACCTAAAAGCTACCAATTGTGATATTAGCGATACTAGTTTTAGTGTTAATATATGAATAACTCCCCTCCTGACCGGCAGCCAAACAACTTACTTTCCGATACATAATCTCCTCTCTAAAGTTTGTAATATATATTAGAGAAAATACCCAATTAACTATACCAAAAAGGTATGACACATCTATTACCACTAAACTAATTAAAAGTATAATTTTGACATCATTAATATCTACGTGGCACATACGTGGTTTATGTGGACACTTAGTGTGTTGTGCCACGTAGGCACTAAGGGTGTCAAAATTACACTTTTAATTAGTTCAGGGTAATAGGATTCCCTTTAAGTTGAGGTGTCATAGCTTTTTTGGGTATAGTTCAAAGGGTAATTGAGTATTATCTCTATATATATTATACAAGTGACCGTCTCAAAAACATGTATAATGATAATAATAATAATAATAATAATAATAATAATAAGGGAAAAGACATCATTTCCACCCCATACTATACAAGAAAAGTCGAAGCCACACCTAAACTATATAAGTGATCTATTACATACCTTAACTATATAAAAGTGATATTATTACCTCCCCGCGACCCCCATTCTAAGGCGCGTATGTTACACTTATTTTAGGCACGTCCAGCCTATTAAATAACAAAAGTAAACGGCTAAAAACATTAAGGGAAAAGACATCGTTTTCACCCCAAACTATAGTCGAAAAGTTGAATTCACACCTAAACTATATAAGTGACCTATTACACACCTTAACTATAAAAAAGTGATACTTTTTATTTCCTAGATCTGACGTGGAAAATACATAATTATTTAAATAAAAATTGGCGTGTTTATATTAAAAATTAATGCAAAAAAAAAATTAAAATACTTCTCCCCCAACCCCAACATCCATCTCCCCATCCCCACCCCCAAACAATCATCTTCTTCATCACCCCCCACCCCAAAACTCCAACCCTAACCCCAAACCATCTTCTTCTTCATCACCCCCACCCTAACCAATACAATTTCTTCATCATCCCACCTTCAAATTCCAACCCCATCCCCAAATAACACAATTCATCCTCCACCTTTATCGAATCAATGTCAATTTCACAATGAACAAAATCAAATTATATTTGATGTTTAAACAGGCAAAATCAAATTTTATAAAAAAAAAATATAAAATATTGTAGCAAGGATGTTTTTCGGTGAATTCTCGTCAGAAAAGTCGGATTCATCGTCTACTTTCTCCTCTGTGTCTGTTAATTATTAATCCATCCAAAAATGTAACTTACCGCCATATTAGTTTTTTTTTTTAAAAATTAAAGCTGAAAAACAAATAGAAAATGTACGAAAATGTGTTGGTCATTACCATTTAAAACATAGAGGCCGACAGTCGAGTGACCATTTTTTGAAACAATAATGGCCATGATAACTGAGAATTTTTTTATTTTTTTTTTAAGAAAAGACGATAGGTTACGGATGAAGAACAATGTTAGAAGAAATTAATTGTTATGGTAATTTTGTTGGTGGAATAAAGTTTATGGTGGTGAATATGCTGTAATAGAGGTAATGAAGGTTTTGGACATTGACAACAATGGAGGTTTTAGACATTGAAGAAAAAGGAAAAAAAAAATTAAAAAGAAAAAAGAAACAATTATGAAAATAATAAATTTATTATTTTTTTGGATTATGCTGACGTAGCAGCGCGTGTAAAACACTACACAAGTGGTGCAATGCCTGACAGGGTGTAAAAAGTATCATTTTTTATAGTTAAGGTGTGTAATAGGTCACTTATATAGTTTACGTGTGGATTCGACTTTTCGACTATAGTTTGGGATGAAAATGATGCCTTTTTCCTTATTTTTTCGAATTATGTTGACGTGGTACTGACGTGACAGCATGTGTAAAACACCACACCTAATGCAAGTGGTGTAATGTCTGATAGGGTGTAAAAAGCATCACTTTTTTATAGTTAAGGTGTGTAATAGGTCACTTATATAGTTTACATATGAATTCGACTTTTTGACTATAGTTTGGGGTGAAAACGATGTTTTTTTGCCTAATAATAATAATAACCGTCTCAAGCACATTGCATTTCAACACTTCTTTCTATGCTGATAAAGTTACACTGCATTTCAATATACTAGTGTTCAACGTGTAGTGAATCACGTCGTTATAACTACACAACATGCTTACAATTCAACTCAAATTCTAATCTATGAAGTGGAAAAGAAAAGGTTTTCAACAATTTAGGATTGAGATTTCTCATCCTCTCTACCTTCTCAAGGTAGAGGTAAGGCTGTGTACACGCCACCCTCTGCAGACCTCACATCTGAGATTACACGGAGTGTGTTCTTGTTTCAGGATTGAGATTTCTCCTGCATCTTTGTGCGGGCGAAAAATACTCCAGCCAAGAGGCCTGCAAATTATTTTACAAACATATTTTTCATGATTGTTCTACGCTAAACAAAGTACGTCTTCAATTTGTTAAAAGGAAAAGAGGAGAAAGAAGAAAATAAGCTGGTGCTAACCAAAAAATATACTGGCAATGTTCTCAAGACTAGTTGGGACTTTGAAAAAGAGAATACCAGCAACAGAGAGGGGTATCTTATTTAGTGATCCCACAAGGCTGCAGAATGCAAAATCATTAAAAAAAAATGAAGATATCATCGAATATCAAGTAAATGAAAGTTTCAATATGAAATGAAAGCTGCCAAAACTATGTTGCTCGGACTCTTCAAAAATTTTGTTATGTACGTGTCAAATCCTTCAAAAGTAGTGCATTTTTGCAGGGTTCGATATGAGTGCGGCAACATTTTTGGAGAGTTGAGCAACGTAGTTTAATGAAGAGGAAGAAATAGTGCTCCAAGACAAAAACATACCTATATGTAGTTGCACTTGTTTTATGAAGAAACCACATAGATGTGAAACTAATAGCTAAGCCCAAAAATCCACTTAATGTTGTTACCATCCAGAATGCTGGCAATTGTAATAGTGGTCTGTCAAAAAAAATATACAAAAGTTGTACACTTGCAACAAAAATATTGATGGAAATAGGCAGATATAGATATCATATAATTGAAATGGTACTAGAAGCACTAAATTTTAGACAATGTCATTAACTTGCTGAATGAACATTAAAATTGTATGCTATGTTGCTCAGACTCTCCAAAAATGATGTCGCACTCGTTGTCAGATCATCCAAAAATGTACTACTTTTGGATGATCTGACAAGCACCGAGGGCATTTTGAAAAGTCTGAGCAACATAGATTGTAAGAGCGCTGCTGAAACCAACAAAGTAATCAGCATTTCTTCAACTCTTACATCTTAACAGTTAAACTAAACACTAAGCAGCACCTCAGAAGGTGCACATTTAGGGAGGGCGTCAAACGTAAGAAGGTTGATTTTAACATCTCCGGTAACTATTAAAATAGAGGGTAAAGTCAAACAAAAACTGCTTAACATTGTCTCGATGAGAGAACTCAATACCAGAAAAGAACTTGTGATTTTTCAATTTTACAATCTGACCGCGATGCCAAACATCAAATCATGAGTATGCATGTGCAACAGTAGAACGTAAAAGAATAATCGCATAGGTGATTATTGTAAATATAAAAAACGAAGAGAGTGGTATAATGAGAATGTAGAACTCACGTCCTGGAAAGATAATCGACCTCATTGAACAATAATACAAGGAGAATGCCTAAAGGCAGTGAAAGGGTATTATTTAGCAGAACCATTGAGAATTCATCCAGGTTCCCTGATTTTGTCACTTGCTTAGCAGTGTCCATGATTCTTCGAAGAGTCAACTGCATCATAAGATCAAAAACATGACAGGTCTAATTACTTGTTATTTCGGAAAAAAAAAAATTATGAGGTACGCTGCCCCCAGGACTTTGTTTAAGTGGTACAGACAGAGCATGTAAAGTGTAGATACAACAGGGTTAACCTTGACTCATCACTTCATCAAACACACACATAAATATCTGATTACAAGGTAAAGTACCAGGAAAAAAAAATGTACTTACAGAATATGATGCTGTCAAGAAACAATTGATAATCTGCCAGGTATAACCAGTGGCATTAAAAGAAAGGTCTGTAATTCCACCGGAAACTGCTGAAACAATCTGCATAGCAAACTACAGTGTTACTATCTTCAGATTTTGATCTCGTGAGAACATCACGTTTGAAATTTATTTCCTGCATATACATCTCTAGTACCAAAGGCCACTGTATACGGCAAATAGAAGGGGGCATAATCAACAAAAGTTAGTTATTATGAGATCTTTAATCATTTAGTTGAAATGTATCATGTATGCCAAAGAAGAGACACTCGTACTTGAGCTGTCATTCCTAAAACCATATAGAATACCTTCATATAGATTTTACTAAAGAGTTATAGGGAGAAGAAATATAGATGCAAGAGAAATGGAATTAGTAAAATGTGATAGTGATGGGATTGGCTAAGGCTGGTAAAACGTAATAGCGGTGGTTATTTGCGTAGCTACCTTTGCACATGAAGACTAGTGATTCCTACACACAACGCATCGCACTGTAATCCCACAAGTGGCATCTACAGAGACCTAACCCTAGCTTTTTGAGATTGTTTCCAATAGACCCTTGGCTTAAAAGAAGTTGACACAGTGTAGGTTTGTAAGAAAAATAAAAACAGCAAAACAACAAGATACAAGGCAAGTGAAGCAACAAATAGTAATACACATTTAACAATAAGAAACTATGCAATAAGTAAATAAATTCCTAAAAAAAGAAAGGAAGAAGAGGAGAGGCGGCGGCTAAACCCCGTACCTCTCCCACACAAAGTGCAATGTCAAGACAATGATGAAAGCATAAATTGTGCTGTAAGGTGAGAACGGATACTTATTTTTTGCGATCTATAAATACAGAGAATTAAATGTACAGAAATGAATCCAAGAAATGACACAAGTGAGGATTCTGTTAAAGCTACGAGCATACCATTAGAAGAAGAGCAGTCCACACTCTGGTAACATGGTGTCTGTTGAATATATACATTTCACCAACAGCAGTTATCACATTAGTAACATTCTTCAGCACAGTGACCATAGCAACATTTAGGTACTTCAGACTGCAGGAAATATGACAATCACAAGTAAATTACGAGCAAGATATTCCTCCGAAATCACAAGTGAAAGTATATGCAAACCATTTGCTAAATTAATGCCTAACAACGTACAATCAAGGATACGTTTCAAAGGAGTTGATGTTGGTGATAGAAGTGCTTTTGAAGACGAAATAAGAAGCTTTCTTGAAAAAAAAAGATGCAATTCTTACCCTACCCTGTGAAGGTACCGCAGATACAAAGAGAGTATACCTGAGCATACTTGTGATAAGCATTCCAACAAATATAACATTAACAGGCAACCAGACTTTGATTAGCCGCAACGTGAGTGGTTCTGTAGAAACTACACCAAAGAAGCTTAATATAGAAACCACCACCACCGCGACAAAATTCTGCAAAACGAGTTGAAATGTTATTTCTAAATATATGGAATTTATCAAATTGTTCAAATGATTAAAGGTACCTGATAGAGCATCAAGGATATGCCCGCCTTAAAGTTATAGCTAGAAAGGACATATTTATTAACTAATATCATGCTACAAGAAGAAATACAGTATGCAATTCCTGATAGCAGCGCCTTGTTATGTACAGTGATGAGCATATTATTGCATATAGACTTCTCTTTGATCTCCAACTTTCCATTTTCCACATCATTGTCAATTCTATTTAGAACCTTCCCAGAAAAAGATCTGAAGCAAGTAAAAATTAACAGAAATAAGAAACAGTAGATCTCCCAACTGAACAAATAGAAAGAAGAATCAATGATAAGAAAAATATATGCAAATTTAAAAAATGAAACACCTGTTAGCTACTTCTCTTCTAACTGGACTCGAGACCTCATCAAACAAATTGGATTGGTAAACCATGAAGCTTCTTTCTCCTCCTTGGATACCATTGCTAGTATCTCCAATATGAATTCGTTCCAAAATTGAATCAGGAGAATCCAGAGAAACGCCCACGGACAGACCTCTTCAATTAAAACAAACAAAGGGATCCAGGCATCAACTTTCAAGAAATAAGACAGTGGTAGAGCAATCTCCAAAATTAGATATCAGATGTAGTATTTCGTCATAGATAAACGCATTGAACACTAGGCTTTCCGTATGCATGTTGAGCATCACGGGGAAAAAATATATACGGTAGTGAGCATGATCATCAAAAGCAGCTTGAGTTCAAATTTAGTACAAATTAAGACAAAGTAAGAAACTGCAAAATTCCTTATATCTAAGAGGTAAAAGATGTTATTAACAACGAACATGGTGTGAATTCTCGCCAACTATGCTCATCAAATCACCCAAAAACTTTCTACTTATTGACTTTTTTGTATAAACATGTGTCCGGGCCAACTTCACACACCTCATTTATTCCACTGGTGTACCTGTTACCACCCACCACCGGAGACATTGGATAACTCAACCATCAATACTTATGTAGATTGGAATAAATCACCTTGCATTTTTTTTGTCTCTGCTTTGATCTTCTGTGATTTCAATCACTTCAATGACAACTAGGCATCACTCTTGAGTTGGAAAGTCTATTCATTCCATGACTTTGGATTAGCACATGGTTGCACAACCCAAGAAACAACAAAATAACGGTGCCTTTCCAGACTACTAACCTCATCAAAATCAGCAGGAAAAACTGTATAGTACTATGGTCATTTCCATTACTTTCTAAGAAAGCTTCTGTATTTGCGATTACGAGTTCGGCAAAACCCACTAGCATTGATACAAGCCATGTATTTGTGTTTAAAAATCCACTAAATATGTAATTTGGGCATAATCTATAAATAGACACTCCAACTTAGCCTCGACCGGCAATTTCGCACTCCAATTTTGAGAATGCACATCTAGAAATCTGAACTTGGCCTCAACTGGAAAATAAACACTCCTAATCATTCCCAAGTGTATCTCGTGGATACTTGATGCTGACATGGCACATAATCTTTGGAAGTGTCTAGATGATCATTTTATAAGATAGAGTGTTCAATTGACATAGTAGAGAAGATGAGGTGTCTAGAAGATGGCATACTCATAATTGGAATGCTTACTTGCCAACAGAGGCCAAGTTTGAGTGTTTGTTTATGGTGCTTGGACAGCTTGCGTGTACTACCTTCCACCAGCACACAACGAAAACTATGTTCCTAACATCACTCGAACAAACATCAAAACTTCCCTTCTCATTTCTTTTCCTTATAAATAAGCATGTAATCATCTTCAGAAGAAATGTAATTCATCCATTAAACATATCCCTTCTTGCATAGTTTGCTAAAATCCAAATGACAAATAAAGCAAGGAAAGAAAAAACACAACACAAAGACTTACCTTGGACTCATCTATACGAAGGTTGTTAACTTCTTTCTTTGTACAAAGAAGAAACTCAATATATGCATAAACAGTTAATACTTTCTTTGAATCTTGAAAGGTTTAATGAGAATGGCACACTTGAGCTTTTGAAAGGTTCATTAATAAACTAGTATATGTTGTTGTTTGAAGTTGTAATGTAATTTATTAGGCATAAATTCACGAAGGAGTCAGTGCGTTTGGCAGCAGGCATTATTTGATAGAGTCAAAATCCAAGTTTCGTTAGTCAATCCCACTTGATCTTTCAACTCGTTTTATAGATTGCATGCACTTTAGGCACGTTTAGTATGAGGTTTCAAGAATAACTAATATAGAGATTTAATTTTAGAATGAGTTTATCTTATGTTTGCTTGGACAAATTATGCTGGATAATTTATACTAGAATTAGTTATTCCGGACTTATAGTGATAATTTTATCCCCCATCGAGAGTTGAATTACAATCCTAGAATAATTAATCAACTTATACGTTCTCCAACCAGACGAGTCCTTAATAGTATTTAAGTTTCAACTCTGCATAGAAAAATTTAAACTAAATATTGATCTAATTGTCTACGAATATGCTAACAATAATTATTTTTAGTAAATATCTTAAGAGAATTATATTAATACAGAACTTAAATTTTCTTATCTGGAGCTGAAGCTTAATTACTTTGAACGGCAGTTAGAATAAGCTACCACAAGAATTTTACGATGAAAACCTAAAGAAAACTCTATACTTAAGAAAGCAAATATATTCTTGTACTTCTCGAAACCTGTCAAATTTACCCGTATACTTTGTAGATGTCCTCGCCTTCATTAGGAAAATCTGTATATTTGAATAAAGGCTAATGACGATGGCAAATTTATTTAAAGAGTATAGTTTAGGTCAAGTACAAAAAATTTTGAAAGTAGACTTTTCCCTTAGAATTATGAATCGAGCTGTTGATTTTAGGGAAAAAAGTTACTTTTGCCCAAAATAGAACAACTATACACTTTGTTTTTGTTGGTCTTATTGAAATTAAAAGAAGTCAAAAATTAAATTTACCCTAAAACTATAAGAAATTGGCTCAATATAATCATTATTCTGATTTATTCACTACGGATTAAGTTTGGGGACACTTAATGCCGCTAATTCAATCAATTAAAAATGCATGCCATTAGAAAAAGTGCCATGACAATTTTTTCACTGTTAGTGTCCACATGTATGTATTTCTAGCTGGTACAAACTACAAACACATGCATGAAGTAGAAATATAATACTAAATACTTAAAATAGAATAAAAGAAAAACAAATTAATTCCACAGAAAGGAATTTGAAAAATCATTGATGGTGAGATCAGCTAGCACGCACTTGATTATTTAGGTAGTGTCTGAAATTCGCATTTAATTTGAATATCTCCAGCTCATATAAGCAATTAGTTATCCCACTAATGATAAAAAAAAAATAGAATTGCCAACCAAACAAGTACTATCATATAACAATATCAAATGTAGTGAGCACTACTGTATAGTGAATACACAAAAAAGTGTAATAGTCGATATTTTTTTCTTAAGGGGGTTGGAGAGCAGCTTTTTCCCCCCTTAAATTGAAGCATCTAATATAATATACCGTTTGTTATTTCACGTGGTGTGATATTATTTATTTTGGATCAAATTTGTATAACTTTTCTCAAAAGACCTCACATCATCGAGATTCTCTTCTTTTTTTTTTTTATAACTATCAATTTGAAACTTAATTCACACATGATCTTGCCTTCTTCCTCAGAATTGAGTTCCACGACATAACATTTCATAATTAGCTTATCTAGAGATCAATAACGGCATGCAACCAAAGATCATTGACTTCTTTTTTGTGCATGTGTCTTCAAAACTACGTGTAATGGTAATATACTGGCTCCTAAAAAGTCAAAGATACTAAGTCGAGTCTTACGTCATCACTCTATCATCTCCATACTCCTTCCGCCCATCTTTTGTCCAAATATCGGTTGTCTAATTGAAAAAATACGAAAAATAGTAGATACATGAATTATAACTTTTACTTTATGGTGTCAAAGTCATTATTTTGTTAACATGGTAAGTTAGTCAACTCTACATAAGTATCACAAAGGTCTTTCTTTAAAAATGGGGGTACGGAAAGAGGAAATAGGGAGGGGATTACAATGTATGGAATCAAACCCTCACCAACAAAGTGGGAGTTCAGATAACTAACAAATTGATTTACTAAGATTCCCCGTAAGTACCACAACGGTCACTAAATAATTTTGTATGACAAAAATGACAATCAACTTTGTTTAACTTTCACAAAAAAGTCTTCTTTATTTCCTCTTAGTGACTCTCTTTATTAGGGAATGTCAAATGACAGTCATTCAAAATGTAGTTTAGTATCATAGTACGTCATCCTTCATTGAAATGAAACTTCCAGCGGAAATGAAACTTTCATGCTGGAGCAAGAACTAGCATGAAAGTTGATGAATTACAACCAATATGATTGTTCCTATTTTATTTTCTTCTTTCATGCCCCGCTTAGAAAGCACTTACTGAATTACTTACAGAATTTCAAATCTCTAATCAAAAAGAAAGAAGAGAAGGAACTTGGAGTTCGCGCCCACATACTTTTATCTGTACTTGTTTTCGCATACTGGAATTACATATGTTGATTGTTCATCATCTTCAAGCATTCAAAACAGACAATTTTCCTTGTGAAATGGCGCGTATTGGTTTGGCATATTCAGTGTTAAGACATCGAATTCTGCCAAAACCAAGAATGACAACCTATTGTGGAATGCCATTGTACGTGTATAACAACGGCGACAACATAGCTTTGTAGTCAACAAGTGGTGTGAAGAGTATGAGATGTACACAGACCTTATCCCTATCTTTGTAGGATATAGAGACTCTTTCCTATAGACTCTCAACCCTATATATATATATATATATATTAGGGTCGAGAGTAGTGTGTGTGCGTACGAAAATATATACATAACAGTGTTTCATGCTAAATGTGCGTTCAATACAATGATGAAACAATATAGGAAAAGGAATTGTCTGTAATTCCCCTTCCCTTAGAATTTGGTTAATGAGGAATCTGTACAACTTATCCTACAATCTAGATGATGTTACATTAAACAGAACTGCCAATTAAGTTAAACACAGAGGATGAGTTAGATTTCGCCATTGCTTTACGTTGAGATTTCGCAGAGTCAGGTAGGGAAAATTCGAATTGATTTAAAAGCCTCGTCGACTAATTGTTTCTCTTATACTGCATGATTCTTCCAAAGGGTTAACACTCCAGTAACAATTACGCGTTGGGGGTTGATAAAAGGATTTCATTGACCGGCTCTCCAGTTGCTACGACATCTAATTTTCCATCGCAAAGAGAATCAGAATTTATCTTCATGCCTTTGCCATAAGCAGCAATTAGAAGAGCCTCAGCTCGGCCTGGAGCGTTAAGAAAGAATCATGAAATAACACATTAGATAGTGTAATGACTAATGCCACATAAAAAAATTAAAAAATAAAATAAAAATAAAAATAAATCTATTAGCAAATAAGATATTGATGCAACACCGTTAATTAGGTGTGTGTTGAAATATTGATTTGGAGTCCAAAAGCTGATCAAGGATTTGCTATTTGATACAAATTGAGGTTGGTGTTCAGTAAAGGTTGCAAGAGAAAGGTCCTACATAGGAATTCACCAACTGGAAGTGTTGGGAAATGAGTTCCAGCTTAGTGTTGACCGCAAAGACTACGAAGAAAAGTAAAGAGGGAACCAGAAGACAAAAATTTAGTGATTGGAAAGAAAGCAAAAGATGAGACAAACTTATACACTACCGGAGCAAGTATAACGATGCACAGTTCTGATAAAATTGCTATGTATAAATGTTTAGGAGCAAGATGCAGTCAACATGTCTATAATAGCCAAGGAATACAAAGTCAATATTACAAGATCAAACAAAATATGAAGCACCTTAGAGCTTCTGTTCAATGGTAAAGGTAGTACAAATGGGATTGTGTGGTAAGCAGACGTCACAGATTTAAATAATGTTGTGAACCAAATATGGTATTTAGAAGCGTAAAGGGGCAGAGCATTATCGACCAAGATCAGAAGCTGGACATAATGAATTTTTTAGGTTATAAGAAACGATTAACTAACATGTGAATGAATTTTTTAGGTTATAAGAAACGATTAACTAACATGTGACACCCTGAGTTACCAATCTTACAGCCAGAGAACAGCAGGACTTATAACAAGGCAACCTGGAAAAGTTAATAGAAAATTGATTTCACATTTAAGGACATTGTTCACAACAACAAGGCTCAGGTTGAGACGTTTGAGTATACAAGTTCTTATTTCTCCTTTTTTTATAAGATTAGTCTCTCCTAGAGAGAGATACTCCTCCTGATCAGTTTCATTAACCATTAATTATAACAAGAATCAACATGTCACTGCATGTTATACTCCCTTTCTGGATATAGATGAATAATCTGCTAAAATGACTAAGTTCGGTTGACAAGTTACACAAACCAGTAAAATATAAGAAACCATAGATCTTTTTTCAAAAATAGAAATGCTTAGCAGATGAAGTCTAAATACCTACCATGATCTTTCTTCCTTTTTAATAAAGAACTCAAAGAGGGAAACAATGAACATGCTAGTTCCCTGCTATAATCCTGCAACGAAAATTAATAAAAATAACAGATATTAGATGATGACTCCAGGAAATCTGCAGTTGCAGATATTTAAAAAAAAAAAAAAATTCTTAGTACGGAACTGCAAGAGAGAAAACAAGTAGTTTTGCTAGGAATAGAGAGAGAGCGCTCTCCCTTATCTCTAAAATAAAAACCCCACTAATTACTCAGACAGAGTTCTAAAATTATTACATACATCACAATCCCTCTAACCAAACCAAACAGTGATCTCAAGGAACAAAAAGCATCATGGGAAGGTATAAAGAGCCAGAAAACTAGAAGATGAACTTTAAAAACATATTAATGACACCACTTCCCCAAGATCCAATTAAACCACAGCCAAAGTAATGATTATCAGATGGAGATAGATGATTCTAGTAATGAGGAATCAAATCTTGGGCACACGGAATCGGACAACATAATTACCCTCAAACAGGAAGATAGAAACCGACTCTATAGACCTTGAGCTTTTTCAATCATAATCAAACTACTAGGGAAAAATGAGCCATCAATACCAAAATAAACGATTAAATAATCTATGGATAACAACGGAAGAAATCACCTTAATAGAAATAGGATCGGACTATTTCATAGTCAAATTCCTCTAAGAAGAAAATATGCTAATAGCTCTACAAAATGGCCCATGGTTCATTAATGGTTTTTTTCTATCTGTGAAGAAATGGCAACCAAACTTTGTTGCATCTACAGCGAAAGAAACTACTTCTGCTATATGGATTAGACTCCCAGAACTCCCCACAGAATTTTACGACCACTCTATACTAGCAAAAGTGGGGAGGAAATTAGGAAGATAAGTTAAAAACAGATGTATGCACCTCTGCAACACTGAGAGGTAGATATGCTAGAATCTATGTTGAGGTACCTATGAACGTTGCCGTTAAAAAACACAAATCATAGGACTGCACCATCAAGAGATCGAGTATAAAGGAGCGAATATACTATGCACCACCTGTGGACATATTGGTCATACTAGTGGATTCTGTCCAAAGACAATGAAGCACACAACAATGGAGGCCACAAAGGAACAAAAATGAAACTTGAATTTTTATAGAATCAAAATAGAAATGATTCAAGGGAGAAACACCACGACTGATTTTGTACAGAACAGCCAGCCAACGATTCAAGCAATGCCGCCCACAGAGGAACAATGGCAAACAGTCAAATTCACAAAGGGGTGAAAACAAATCAAGCAAAACAGAACAACCCAGCAAAACAATGAACAAGATCCAGGTATTAGCGTTAACATTTCTCATGCCTCAACAAGTAAATTTCTTGAATCAAAAACAATTATAATTATAAAGCGAAAAATCCTGCCACTGCTTCGTTAAATAACAATAATAGTTTTGACAAATTAAAAGTGGTGGACCCCACCATTAATCTTCTGCAGAAAACAAAAAAATAACAATTTTTACTGAGGAAAATTCAACCATGGAAGATGCTGACATCAACAATCACGTCATTAACCAGGGGTTAGTTTCAAACCCATCTACTAACCATGGTTTAGAAATTAATAATCTACCTAACCAAAAGATTTTTTTTGGTAAATAGAGATTTATATTAATACTTAATAAGCATCATTACAAGATAGTGAGGCGACAACGCCTGGAGTGAGAATGGGAGGTACATGAGCTACATTAGATGGTATATTAGTAGATACAGTGATAGAAATAGTAGTTCAATAACAAAAACTATAGGGACTGGCCGCTTTGGCCTTACAAAAGTAGTTCCTACTTTGTCTGCTTCTAACACATGACTAGCAAACAAGGGTGAAACTGTCCATTCAAATAAGTTATTGTGCTAGTCAACTAGTGCTCTCTCCTTTGCCGATGCGTCTACCACCTTGTTTCTTCACAATAGCTATGTAGTACGGGTTGGTCTCCTAGCTGCCGAAGTAGCTCCCTACATTCAAAGATTATGTTTGTGTAAGGGGATGATGACCTTTTTGGATCAGTGATATAATTACCTCTAAGTCAACATTGATGAGCAACGGTGTGGTATCAGTGATATAATTACCTCTAAGTCAACATTGACGAACAACGGTGTTGGTTCTTGTGTGCTATCCGTAGTCCTTGTAATAGAGCCATCGGTTCTGCTCTAGTATTGGTGATTTTTTGTAGCTTCTCATGAAGCCTATTATCCATTCACTTAAGTATAACACTAATTAGAGTTCTAACCAAACTCATACTAACTCAAAATCTAACCACACCTCTAACTCAACCATGGTTATCTCTAACCAAACCCTTATTCTAACCCCTATACAATCACATCGCCGCCTACAGCAAATGCCAGCTCACGTGCTCCATTGGCAGCCAGTCATTCAAACAGTAACTTAACATTAAATGACCAATCTACCCCCACATCAACAAATATCTCTTCACCGTCATTAGAGATTGCCGACGTGGAATCTCATTCAACCACATAAGACAAATCTTTTCCGTCAACTCTAAAATCTTCACTAAATCTCCAAGCAGTAAAACAGTTCCTAACCCCGACCTTCCAAATTCTTCTAGAAATAGTTTTAATAATAAAATTTTACACAACGTGGATAATAATAATAACTCCAAATATTCCACCTTTTTAGATATTCCTAGTACCTTAGTGAACTTGACGGATAATATAAGCACTTCTATAAATGCTCACTTCATCCCAATAGAATCTATCACTATCGAATTACCTACTATAGACAATGCCAAGGCTTCCTCTTTTGTCCCAACAGAGACATTCCCACATGAATCACTTCCCCTCCACGAACAACAACCAAGCCAATCCTCACCAAAATATAGCCAATCTAATCACCAATCCCCTTCCTTCATTCCCAACGAACCCCCGCTTGCTAGGGAACCATATGGTATATGCCACACCACCGCTGGAGAACCACAATTGTGTCTCATGGATGGAATCAACCATGCAACGTCATGCTATAACACTGAGTGTGACACTGGACTTGAGAGAAGTTTTTGTAGTAATCCAAAACCCTTCTTATCTAGCTCAAGTGGCGACGGCGATACTCCGGGCAACAACAGAGAATTACTACAACCATTTTTGGTTGGCAGCAACTCTCCCTCTACCCAATTATACCATGCCACAGTTCTCTTTTTTCCATCCCCAAGGTCCGGAATTGCCGATCCAAAACCCATTAGTATCAATTGTGAATGGGAATCAAGCAAATCAGCCCGTCTTTCCAATGCACCAACTCCAGATGGATCTACTAATGAATCAGTGGAATCCCAACTATCAGTTGGTGGAACCTCTTCCTTACTACCCACCTGGGGTATATGCACCATCAGGAGAGAGCTCCAACAGGCCAATCCCGAACAACATTGCATCGACCTCGCAAGTACACATGATACCACGCATTCCTTCCTCTCCCCAAAAATATTCAGGAAAACACATACGTACAAGAAATAGAGGAAGCAATAGACTTAATGAGGGAAATGAGGACATAAATACTAGTACTAAAAGAAGAGTGATAGTATTCAAAGAGATTCTCGTACAAAAAGTCATCCTTATCTATCCACCAAATCTGTTGAAAAGATCACTAGATATAACGATTTCAGCCTCTCCAGCAATCGAGAACTTTATAGTGGTGATGAACCCAACAATGAGGAAGCTAAGCTCTCCAACTGTGGAGGAGGAAACTCCTCCCCAAAGTCCACCAACCCTCATAACTGGATACCTAACCAAAATAGTCTATGATTCTTAATTCATGGTCCCTGAAACAAGAAGAGGAAGATTTCAGAGTTCAAGACATTATTGAAAATGGTATATGGAACCTGGAAAATCTATCCTTTGAACTTCCCCCAGACACTATAAACTTAATTAGAGGTCTACATATCCCTAACTATGATGGGTTAAGGGATGAACCCTCTTGGCAGCACGCTACCACTGGCCAATTCTCAACAAAATCAGCATAGTGGGCCATTAAAGAGAACCTGTTATCATAAATTGGAGTTCAAGTTAGTTGAAGTTAGTGGAAGTTAGTTAGAAACAGTGCAGCTACAGTAGTCTGTTTCTAGTAGTCTGTTTCCAGAAGTTAGTTAGGAGTGACAAGTTGAGTCGGTTATCAAATAATTGTTTCATTAGATAGCTTTGATCATTTCAGTTACATCATTGTCTATAAATACTCATTGTAATCATCATTACAGCATATATGAAAATTGCAACTCTTCCTCCTAAAGTTCTATTTTCTCTGTTTCTTCTCATCTTCTAATTATCCTCGAATCTCCATTCCTGGACAATCTTTCGATCCTCGAATCTTTGAGATTCCTGAAATCGAGTAACATTGGTATCAGAGCTAGTCTTCCTCGGCATCAATGGTGAAAGGTGTAAGAATAACGGGTGATTCAATAACTAAAGTTGCTGCTGCAGAGATGGGAAATCTGCGTGAGATGATGCAAAATCTGGTTACAGAGGTGGGTAATTTGGCGGGAAAGGTCTCATCATTGGAGAGGTTGGATAGTGTTGTTATGGAGTTGAGGCAACAACTGGTAGGGGAAGGTCGGAGGAACAATGTTCCTTTAGGGCATGAAGAAAATCATGACCAGGAGGGGGGAATTGGAAATAGAGAAAGGAGCCCTAACTATGGTACTACTTCTCAATTTCCCAATTCTTCTAATTTTCAGCATTCTCATTTCAATAGATAGGCGAGAATGGAGTTTTTAAAGTTTTCCGGGGATAATCTTCGATCTTGGTTATTCAAGATTGAGCAATTCTTCTTTATGGAGAATATTGCACCTGAGGATAAGGTAACCATAGCATCTATGCAGTTGGAGGGGGAAGCTATCCAGTGGCATGTTTCTTTCATGAGATACAGTCAGTATGTGCAGGCTATCAGTTGGAAGGAATATGTAGGAGCTTTGGTAGAGAGGTTTGGGATCATCTGATCCCAGGGAGGAAAAGATTAAGCAGACAGGAAATGTAAGAGAATATCAAGCAGCTTTTGAAAGAAGTTTAACTAGGGTGAACTTATTAGAGGAGAATGCTATCAGTTGCTATATTGGAGGCTTGAAAACTGAACTCAGCATTGCTGTCAAGATCACAAAGCCTTCTTCTCTTTCTCTGGCTTACAAGAGTGCAAGAATGCAAAAGGCGTATTTGTTTGCTATGAGACAACATTCCCGTAATTCTTTTCAAGTCAATGCAAAAAAGTTTGCAGATCAAAAGTACTCTAATAGTAAGGGCATTCTACCTACTCCTAGTAGCATTACTTCTGGATTCTCTAAAGGGGTGAACAAGAGAACTCCTCTAAGTATTGAGGAGATGAATGATAAGAGAGCAAGGGGGTTGTGTTATTTCTGCAATGACAAATACATGCCCGGTCATAAATGCAACAATTCAAAACAGTTGTACTTATTGGAGGTGGATGAATCTGAAGAATATAGATGAGTCACAGATTGAACAAGATGGTGAAGTCCAAGAAGAACAAGGTGATCAGTTGGAGTTGGGACAGCCTATAGAACATATGGAAATTTCCATGCATGCCTTGAATAGTTCATTGGGATTGAGGACCCTGAAGGTGACTGGTTATCATTCCAAAATGGAGTTGCATATCCTAATTGACACTGGAAGCTCACATAATTTCATTGACCCTGACTTGGTCAGTAAATTAGGTTGTGAAGTGAAACCTATTAAACCGGAAGTGGTGGCCTGCTGCTAATGGTAGCATGCAAGTAGATAAGATGACAACCATTACTTGGTTGCTGCAGGGAGCTGAATTTTGTGCTGATTTTCTTTTACTTCCTCTTGGTTCTTCTGGAGTGGTGCTGGGAGTTTAGTGGTTACTCACTTTGGGCGATATCAAACTGAATTTCAGAAAATTAACTATGAAATTCTGGTATAAAGGGAAGAAACATTTACTCAGAGGTGCCGACAATCAAGTATTGACTTCGGGTGCAGGGAAATTAACAAAACACTCCGGAAACCAATCTCAACTGTGTATGATTCAGGTGGTTCCACAAAGTAGGGAAGAAAGCATGTGGCATCCCCCAGAAGTTGACAAGAATCAAGAAGATGATCCTGCATTGCTTAAGGTATTATCTGAATTTTCTGCATTGTTTGAAGAACCTATAGGTCTACCACCTTCTAGAGGTATATATGACCATAGAATCGTATTGCAACCTGGGATTGAACCTATCAATAAGAGACCTTATAGATACCCCTCTGTTAAGAAGGACATTATTGAAGGCATAGTGCAACAAATGATGGATCAAGGTATCATTCAACCTAGTTGCATTCCTTTTGCATCACCTGTGGTATTAGTAGGCAAAAAAGATGGCTCTTGGAGGTTATGTGTTGATTATAGAGATTTGAACAAATTCACTGTCAAGAACAAGTTTCCAATCCCAATTGTTGAAGATCTCTTAATGAACTAGGGGTTCCAAGGTCTTCTCTAAAATCGACTTAAGGTCTGGATATCACCAACTAAGAATGGCAAAAGAGGATGTACCTAAAACTGCTTTTAGAACCCATCCTGGACACTTTGACTATTTGGTAATGCCTTTTGGCTTATCAAATGCCCCTGCTACATTCCAAGGACTGATGAACTCTATATTTCAGAAGCTTTTAAGGAAACATGTACTGGTTTTTTTCGATGATATATTGATTTACAGTAGAACTATGGAGGAACACATTGTGCATTTAAGGTCTGTGGTTTTGAAGATGGTGGAACATCAACTTTTTGCTAAGAAGAGCAAATGTTTCTTTGGTGTTAAAAGAATTGAGTATCTTGGTCATTTTATAACAGCTGAAGGTGTGTCTACTGATCTGCAAAAAATTAAGGCTATAAGGGAATGGCCTACCCCATCTACATTGAAACAATTGAGAGGGTTTTTGGGGTTAGCTGGATAATACAGGAGGTTCATACAAGGGTTCGGTATCATTTCCAAGCCTCTTACTGACCTCACTAAGAAGGATAAATTCAAATGGAATGACACAGCACATAAGTCCTTTATGCAATTAAAGGAAGCATTAACTCAATCTCCTATGTTAGCTTTGCCAGATGCGAGAAAAACATTTATTGTGGAGACTGATGCCAGTGGATATGGTATTGGTGTTGTACTTATGCAGGAGGGACATCCTATAGCCTTCATTAGCAAGGCATTATCACCAAAACATGCAGCTTTATCAGTATATGATAGGGATTTATTAGCTATTGTTCAAGCAGTTACTAAATGGTCTCAGTACTTGTTAGGCCAAAAGTTTGTTATCAGGACAGACCAAAAAGCTTTAAAGTTTCTCATGGAACAAAAACTACACACCAATTCACAATTATTGTGGCTGACTAAGTTGATGCCTTTTGACTATTACATTGAGTACAAAAAAGGGGTTGAGAACAAAGTGGCTAATGCACTCTTTAGAGTGACTGGTGCTGAATTATCTCTCCTACAAACACTGACCTTTTCAATGATATTGTGGCTAGTTGGCATATAGATCCAGAGCTCACTCAACTAATTGCTGAATTAGGCAAATCCTACATCACACAGACAGTTCACCTGGGAACATGGTCAGTTGAGAAGGAAAGAAAAGCTAGTGATTGGAAAGGTGCAGAACTTGAGGAAGGATAATATGTCCCTATGGCATGCTGGTCCCTTGGGGGGCCATTCAGGAGTAGATGCTACCCTTAAAAGGTTGTTAACACTGTTCTATTGGAAAACTTTGAGATATGATGTAAAGGACTTCATTCAGAAATGTGATGTTTGTCAGAAAAACAAATCTGATTTGGCGGCTTATCCTGGTTTGTTACAACCTTTACCAATTCCAGAGGTCGTGTGGTCTCAAATTAGCATGGATTTTATTGATGGTCTTCCCAAATCGCAGGGTTTTGAAGTAATACTGGTGGTGGGGGGACAGATTAAGTAAATACGGTCAATTCATGCCACTCAAGCATCCTTATACTGCTCAATCTGTTGCTAAGGTGTTTTTTGATACTATTGTAAGACTACATGGTCTACCAGATGCCATAACAAGTGATAGAAATGCAGTTTTTCTCAGCTCTTTCTGGCAAGAGCTTTTCAATCTTCAAGGTGTGATGTTGCATACTTCTACTGCATATCATCCCCAGTCTGATGGTCAGACGGAGGTCTTAAATAGATGTCTTGAGACTTATTTGAGATGTTACTGCAATGATGATCCTTCTGCTTGGGTTACTTGCTTACCTATGAATACTGGTATAACACATGTTTCCACTCGGCTATCCAAACTACACCTTATGAGGTGCTTTACGGTAGGCCTCCTCCTCTACATCTACCATACTTGCCAGGTGAATCGGCTTCTGCGGAGGTGGATACTACACT
This sequence comes from Capsicum annuum, assembly GCF_002878395.1. NCBI lineage: Eukaryota > Viridiplantae > Streptophyta > Magnoliopsida > Solanales > Solanaceae > Capsicum > Capsicum annuum. The sequence goes on along the minus strand of NC_061111.1, from coordinate 58,794,300 downwards.
AATTAATAGAGAGCTTAAGTTAAAGCTCTTTAAGCACCATTTGCTCGAGCTCAACATAGAATGAAACAACAAGCTGATGCTCATAGGAGTGATAGAAGTTTTAATGTTGGTGATTGGGTCTATTTTAAAGTGCAACCTTACAGGCAAACCACTATATCTCACTATCCTTCTCATAAGTTGGCTGCCAAATATTATGGGCCATTTCAGATCATTAAAAGTGTTGGTCTTGTTGCTTATACACTGTTGCGGCCAAGTTCTATCAAGATCCATCCAACTGTCCATGTGTCCCTACTCAAAAAATGCTATGCAATACCCTCTACTATCTCTTGTCCTCCTACTGTGGACTTAGCCAATCCCAATTGTCCTACTCCTGAAGCTGTTTTGCAGAAAAGACTAGTCAAGAAAGGCAATAAAGCAGTGGCACAAGTGTTAGTGAAATGGTCTGATCTACCTGCCGATGTTGCTACTTGGGAGTTTGCTAGTGTGTTGAAGAGCAGGTTTCCTTCTTTTGATCCTTGAGGACAAGGATCTTTCTAAGGGTGGGGGGGAGTATTGTTATCATAAATTGGAGTTCAAGTTAGTTGAAGTTAGTGGAAGTCCAAATCAGTTGGTTTTAAAAGTTAATTAGAAACAGTGCAGCTACAGTAGTCTGTTTTCAGAAGTTAGATAGGAGTGACAAGTTGAGTTGGTTATCAAATAACTGTTTCATTAGATAGCTTTGATCATTTCAGTTACATCATTGCCTATAAATACTCATTGTAATCATCATTTACAGCATATATGAAAATTGCAACTCTTCCTCCTAAAATTCTATTTTCTCTGTTTCTTCTCATCTTCTAATTTCTCTTGATTGTATCCTCGAATCTCCATTCCTGGACAATCTTTCGATCCTCAAATCTTTGAGATTCCTGAAATCGAGTAACAGAACCAACCCACATAAAAAAAATCTAGTATTAACTATAAATGGATATGGAAACTCAAATGCCCTAATAAAATAAAAATTTTCTTATGGCACTGTATACATGACAGATTACCCACTAGTAAATATCTAAAATCCATTGGAATAAACCCCCTTTGCTACCACCGTGGATAGCCTGAGACCTGTAAACACATTCATCAATTGCAAAAAGGCCAAGACCTTCTGGAGGAAGATAAGATAGGTCTGGAAAACTATATTGAACGATTAAAAATATCTTACGACGATTGGTTAGATTCACTATGAAAGATTAATACATACAAATTTGAAAACTCCATTGATTGGGACAGGATCTTTCCCTTTTACATCTGGAGCATTTGGCTCATGAGAAATATAATTATCATAATAAAACCAACAATTCTATCTCAACACAACTTCCCATGAGTAGAGAATTAGAATATGTCATGCTTTCAGGGAAATTTAAAACAAAATCAACCACAACATACCAATACATTAAATGGCAACCCCCTAATCAAGGGTATAAATTAAATATCAATGGATCGTCACTAGGTAATCCAGGCAAAGATGGGATAGGAGCGGTAATAAGAGATAAAAAGGTGAATGGATAACAGGCTTCATGGGAAGCTATAAAAACATCACCAATATTAGAGAAGAACTGATGGCTCTATTACAAGGACTACGGATAGCACACAACAACCAGCTAACACCGTTGTGCATCAATCTTGACTCAGAGGTAATAATATCACTGATCCAAAAAGGTCATCCCTCTTACATTAACATAATCTGTGAAAGTAGGGAGCTACTTTGTGAAAGTAGGGAGCTACTTTGGTAGCTCGGAGACCCGCCCATACAACATAGCTGTCATGAGGCGAACAAGGTGGCAGACACATTGGCAAAGGAGGGAGCACTAGCTGACTACTACAATAGCTTACTAGAATGGACAGTTCCACCCTTGTTTGCTAGGCACGTGTTGGAAGCAGACAAAGTAGGAACAACTTTTGTAAGGCCAAAGAGGCCAGTCCCTATATCTTTTTGTTATCACACTACTACTTCTACCACTATATCTACTAATGTACCATCTAATATAGCTAATGTACCTACTATACTCACTCCAGGCGTTGCAGCCTCACTATCTTGTAACAATGCATATTAAGTATTAATATAAATACCTAATTTACCAAAAAAAAAAAAAAAGGAGAGGGAAAACAAGTATACACTACTAAGCATTTATGTTCAACTAAACTAATTGCAGGAACTTTAATAACCTTGTTTGAGCGTTCTCTTGTAAGTTGAAACTCACTCTTCCACGCACTAGATGGCACAGGAGTAACGGAAAATCCAGATGCAACTAACAACCCAATCCATAGTCCATAGCCGAATCCCCCGCTCCACCAACCCTTGATGCAGTAAAGATATATTGATAAATAGTGTACCAACAAAATAAAATATAAATACGATACACTAGACAAGTTCTATCCACAAAACGGTGATAGTTCCAAGAAGGTAAATGACCATCAACAAATATTTAGCGTTTTAGCATTCATTAAGCCAAAATTGGGCGTGGGGAACGGGGTGGGGGAACAAAGAAGTTATTCAGCACTATAGAATGCAGAATTATTCGATGGTGCAAAATTTAAAGAGAAAGCGTACATGAAATAGCTACTGACATTTGAATAAAATAGATACGCTAGTGGCAGTACATACTAACATTCTTGTTAATAATATTGCTAACCTGCTTACCATCTTTTGGATACGGAGTTGATTGTTCAATATACACTGTTGTTCCTGAAAACAAAATGAAATATCTCATCTTACTCTACATACTTATCCCCAAATGAAAATTAAGAAACCATCAGAAAGAATTTAATAATTCAAGTAAATTTGATAAGACCATAAATGGGAACAGATTGCTCATCTACAAGGAAATTTAAAATTACAACTACATGATTCCGACAAGTTTTGGGATCAGCTAGAGGAATGATCAATACCCATCCTGATCCATCTTGGCTCGTCTCCTTCCACTATATCGACAAGGAAATTTACAGTCCCTAATCCTCTGTGCGACTCCAAGAAAAGACAGACATCTTCTCAAAAGCCAAGCACTCCCATCCTTCTTCAGACAACACAAATATTTGAAACACAAGATAATGGCCCGAAGGATGAGGTTAGGAAAAAAGACATCTCACCGTCGTCATATTTCATTCAACTAGATAAATTTAAGTCTCAGTACAGACATTTATTTACAGAAGACACTAGAAAATTTAAACAGAGTATTCGTTGAGTATCAAGGCCTTCCTCAGGTCAAAAAACTGTAAGCTGGAACTATTTGTGAAGTAGCAACAAGAGCATTTCCCAATAAAACCCCAAAAGAGGGTGAGAGAATGAACAACTAAAATCCTTCATTCCAGCCTACAACTAAAATCCTTCATTCCAGCCTCACACATATTGATATCGATTTTTCACTAAAACTCTCTCCAATACTACATGCATCACTCCTTGCAATGTTATACGGATGCAGAATAAAGGACACTCATTCAAATAACCAGGCTAACGCACTGAAGAATCAATACAGAATTTATTTTGATGGCATCAATAGTTATCCTGCAAAAGTATTTAACCTATATAATATGATTAAGAATCTTTGCAAACACAACAGAATTCATATATAGATGCATCAACTGCCTCCCTAGCCCACAGCCCCACACCTACATCAAAACAGCACAGCAAATAAACAAAAATATACCAAGAAACAAGTACTAATATTTAGTTACTTGGTGAAGGGAAAAAGGAAAAGAGAGCATGGTCACCTTCAATGTCAAACGAACAAACTAGCACAAGAATTTCAAGGAAACAGCAGAATCTACTACACAAATTGTTCAAACCAGATTACTGAGGCAGTTAAGAACAGATACTTGAAAGACTTCCAACATGACAAAGTTTGTTGTACCTAAAGGAGCTTCAAAACTTTGAAGCAACTGAACAATAGCTTTTGCGTCTAAGCGTTTCCGCACTCCTTTTCCAACACGTACCTTCAAGTGAGGAGAATCAAATACCTGGAGATTGGAATAGGAAATCAATGAGAAGTACACTTCAGTTTTAGAGTAAGTAAATCAGTGGAAAAGGTACTTAACTTTTTAGGGAACAAGACCTTTTTTTCTTTGTTTCTTCCTTTATTTTCCGTTGTGGTTTGTGATCGATGGATATACATTCTCAACACATCTAACTCTATTGAACAATTAACTGACAAAAGCTCCAATCAGCAATTATTAGTTGTTTGATTAACCCAACCCCATGCAACCCTCAAGAACATCACCTGCGGTTACCCATTGCTTTTCCAACTTAAGTAACTCAAACTACCAACCTAATGGTTAGGAGAGAATCTTATCACTAGAGACGAGCAGCCCTCACTTGTCTCGGCAATTACTACTTGCAGTTTCAAAATTTTAGCCAAGCTTCTAGACATCGAACTTGGACTCAAAGCCTGAAAAGAAGGATGTTACTACTGGTACTGACAAGAAAACATTACAAGTTTATGTATATCTTAGAAAAAGGTACAACTGCTAGATATAACATTGGCTTAAATACAATAAGGTCCATGAATGCTAGAAGAACAGACAACTGACATGCTAATAGAATTCAAAGATGAAAGCGACATCTAATTTTGGCTCCTCAAGAACAATATATAAATGTGGAAGAACATAGTACAGTTAAAAATGCACCCACGGGTGTGGCCTAGTAGTCAATGAAGTGGGGTGAGAACAATGAGGTCATAGGTTCAAATCCTAGCAGAGGCGAAAACACTAGGTTTATTTCCTTCTCGTATGTCCGAATCTTGGTAGATATAGTTACTTGGTACCTTTGAGATGGTGGGAGGCAAGCTGGCCCAGATGCAATGGTTATAAATAAAAGTTAAAACGTGTTGCAACAATAATACAAACAACAATTACAATGATGCCTCAATCCCAAAACAGTTGCTATCACCTATATGAACCCTCACCATCCATATCGCACCATTTAATCCTGCTCCATTCTAGTATTATAAATCATTAGTGTTATAGCACTAGAAACTCTCCACATTTTCCCCTGACATATAAGTCTCCCTCAAAACTAAAGTTCTCCCAGCTAATCTTGGACCTAAAGTAAACTGTACTAATATCACTAAACTTAATAAATATAATTAGCATCACCTACAAACAGACATTCAAACTTAGTCTGCTTACAAGTACACACTCTAACTTTTGAGTATGGGCATCTAGACACCTCAATTCATCTACATTGATTCAATTGAACACTTGTTCAACTTAAATAATAATCATCTAGACACCTCCAAAATTTATACGTCACGTTAGCATCAGTATTTCACGAGACACAACAAGAACAAATTGAACTGTTAGTTGACAGTTGAGGGAGTAAGAAAAATGTTAAAAATATGTGTCATGTCAGCATCGGGTGGCCATGAAACACAATGAGGACGAGTTGAAGCGTTTAGTTGACAGTAGAGATCAGGCTAAAAGGGCAATTTGGTAAATTCTACATATTTTTAATTTAAAACAACAAAATTCAAAACTCTTTTAATTTTCTTAAACGTCATATCTCGTCAAGACCAGACAATTAAATTGAAATAGAGGACGTAAAAGTAATAGGGTGATTGAATTGGCTTATTTTAAAGTGCTTTTGGCCTTTCACGCACTTTTTTATTTTGGAGGTGTTTGGCAACGACAAAGTGTGTTTTTAAGCACTTTACATCAAGCTTAAAAAGTACAAAAAAAAAAAAAAAAACAATGGTAGGTAATACCCTACTTTTGGCTTTTGGCTTTTAAGTCACTTAAAAAGAGCTCATCCAAACACCCCCTAAATAAATAAAGTTCAAAACTTTGTACTACCTGAGGAGGTTGAGTTGGTTTCAAGAGTGCCAAAGCCCCAGAAGTATTTCGGTCAACCCCAATAACCCATCGATTATTCAAATCATTTGTAAGTGGAAATGGGCAAGACAGACTCCAACCCGTCCATTACTACCCGTACCTTTTACAACCCCATTTCTTGGAGAAATAGTTAATTCTTGAGATGAGTTTTGTTGTATGATAGGGACGTTTTGTAATGGGCATCTAGACATCTCAATTTGTCTTCGTTATGTCACTTACAAAATAATCATCTATACACCTCCAAAATTATACGTCCTCATGGCAACATCAGCTGTCCACAAAACACAGTGAGGACGAGTTGAAGAGTTTAGTTGACAGTTGGTTACGGACTCTAGACACCTCCACTCGTCTCTACTGTATGAGTTGAACACTTCAACTTACAAAATAATCATCTAAACACCTCCAAAATTTATGTGTCACCTCAGCATTGGGTGTGTTATCCCCGAGATAGAGACAACGAGTTGAAGTTTATATTAAAGAACATTTCGATACATTCAACGTATCTTTAAATTAAAACAACATAATTCAAAACTCTTTTACTTTCTTCACGCCCGTGTCAAGTCAAAATCAGATAATCACAACGGAATGCGTAAATAAATAAATAAATAAATAAAGTTTAAAATTTTATACTACCTAAGGAGGATTGCCAAGGCCCCAGAAGTACTCGGGTCAACCCCAAAAACCCACCCATTATTCAAACCCTTCGTACATAGAAATGGGAAAGACAAAGACTCCAAGCAGTCCATTTTCAGCTGAGTTGGAAGAATTACTTTACTACCCCTACCCTTTACAACCCCATTTCTTGGAGAGATAGTTGATTCTTGAGATGGGTTTTGCTCAATTACAGGGCATTTTTGGTAATGAGCATCTAGACATTTCAACTAGTCTTCGTTGCATCACTTACAAAATAATCATCTAAACACCTCCAAAATTTATGCGTCATGTCCGTTGGGTGAAAATTTATGCATCATGTCAGCATCAGGTGTAGTTGAAGGGTTTGATTGACAGTTGAGTATGGACTCTAGACACTTCAACTCGTCTCCACTATGTGAGTTGACACTTCAACTTACAAAATGATCATCTAGACACCTCAAAACTTTATGTATCACACAAGGTGTCCACGAGACACAACTAGGTCGATCAAAATAAAAGGGCATTTTGGTACATTCTACGTATCACTACGTTAAGACCACAATATTCAAAACTCGTTGACTTTCTTAGATGTAACATGGAGCAGTTACAGCTTACGGCGAACATGGACCTAGATAGGAAGGTGTGGGGGACACATATTCGGATAGAGAGTTAGTAGGTGGGAGTGTGTCCTTGCTAGTGGGTAGGATGGTTTTGTTTCTAGTCGGGGCAGTGGTCGTAAGTGCTATGCATGTGTCTAGTAGTTTCCTGTTCCTAGTGTCTTGTAACTACTCTGTGAGAGTCTTGTTTCGGTTATTATCTATTGGAATGTTATTCCACTTTTGTTTTTGTTTGTACTATGTTTTTTTACTGCTTTGTGTCCTGAGCCGGGGGTCTATAGGAAACAGGCTCTCTACCTCATCTGAGTTAGTGGAATGGACTGCATACACTTACCCTCCCCAAACCCCATTTTGTGGGAATATACCGGGTATGTTGTATTTGTTGTTGTAAACTCCATATCAAGTCAAAACCAAATAATCAAATTGAAACAGAGGGAGTAGATAAATAAAATAAACAACAAATTTAAAATTTACTTCACGTCAACATCAGGTGTCCACGAAACACAGAGTGAAGACGAGTTTTAGTGTTTACTTGATAGTTTGAGATCAAAATTAAACGGTATTTTGGTACATTCTAAATAACTTTAATTTAAGATTGAAAGATCCAAAACTCTTTTTACTTTCTTAAAACTCCATATCAAGTCAAAACCAGACAATCTTATTAAAACAGCGAGAATAATAAATAAATAAAGCTTAAAACTTTATACTACCTGAGGAGGTTGATCTGGTTTCAAGAGTGCCAAAGCCCCAGAAGTATCTGGGTCAACCCCAATAACCCACCCATTATTCAAATCCTTTGTATAAGGAAATGGGCAAGACAAAGATTCCAACCAGTCCATTTTCAGCTGATTTTCAAGAATTCCCTTACAACCCCTACCCTTTGCAACCCCATTTCTTGGAGAAATAGTGGATTCTTGGGATGGGTTTTGCTCTACTACAAGAGCATTTTCGGTAATGGCTACTGAAGATGCGGTGGACAAAACCTTGAATGATTTAGAGGGAACAGTAAAGCGAATTGGTGGGAAGAATTTTGCTGTAATTGGGGTCATGAATTGCAATGGAAGTTGGGTTTGTAGGATAATTTTTTCCATGAGAAAGAAGCTCCTTACTTGCAATCATTATTTTTATATTTTTTCATTCATTCACGTAATTCACCATCTATTTCATTATTTCATTAGGTATATAATCTATCTAAATATATTCTATATTTTTTATTTTTATTTTTGATATTTATTTCTTTTTTAAGTTTTTTGATAATTTACAATTTCTAATTAAATGTCCTAATTTTTCATAATTATAACAAGTATATCATTTATACATTTCTTTTTCCTATATAATCTTTTATGTTTATAATTTTTTACATAATATATTTTTCTTGGTTTCTTATATTTATATTTTAATTTTTTGTAATATATTTCCTCACATCCAAATTGAGGTGCTATTTTATCTTTTGCAACATGCTAAATTTTTTATTAATATTTTTTCCATTTTCATTTCTTCTCTATATTTTTCACATAGATTTCTATACCATTGCTGTAAAAAAAAAATTCTTGCTCCTAAAATATCTACTATTTTTGTTTTATCTCAACTCTTTATTATTTTTGAACTAAATGATTCGGGTAATTTACTAAAATATAATCTTCTTATTTCCTTACTTTCTTCTATATTATATGTTCCTTTATAATAATATTCTTTAAATACGCACGTATACTCGTCTATATAGCACATATTACATATTGCTAGTTTTAATATTAAATTTATATTTATATATTTTTCTTTATTTTGCTCCTCTTCTTCTGTTGTTACACTGCTAAATTCATCTCTTATAGCTATTTCATATTTTTTCAATATTTATGTTGGTAGTATTTTAGTAGTTGTTGATGTTCCTTCTGTTTTGTTATCAGATCTTAATACTTTTTTACTTGCTTCGGCTAGGTTTAAAAATCATAATTTTACTGTTCCTATTAATGTTTTTTCTATATATTCTGGTGTGTTTGTTATATCTATTTTATTATCTAATAATTGTTTTGACATGTATTCTACCCATAGTTGTATTGTTTTATTTGTGTCTATTACACAGTCTAAATTTAAAAAGTTATAATTACTTATTTATTTTGGTATCCATTTATTATATTCATCCTTTGGATTATATCCTTTAAACTTACTTTTGTAATTATATGTTGGTTATTTTATTTATGATGTACTAGGTATTATATTTTTATCTAGAGTATTTACTTCTGTATTTATTAGTTCTGAATTTTCTTTATTAATTACTTCTTGCTTTTTATTAATTTCTAGATTTTCTATATTTTCTAGAATTTCTGTTCAGTATCTTCCGAATCATAATTATCTGTTTCTTCAGTATCTATTGTATTTATTTCTAATTCACTGGTTTCTGGTTCTTTATTTTTTATTTCTAATTTTTCTTTAAATTGACTTATCTCGTTTAATAATTTTTGTTCTTTATCTTTTTCTTATTTTTCTTTCTATCTTTTTTCATACAAATCTTTTAGCATTTGTAGTTCATTTTCTAATTCAGCAATCCTACTGTTTTTAGTTTCTTCTATTTTTCATATTTCTTCTGTGGTTTGTTGTTTTATCTTATCTTTTTTTTTTCTATCTATCTCTTCGTTTTCTTTTTCTATTTTTACCATGACTGCCAACTTATCTTCTAATTTTAATTCTTCTTTTTCTAACATTAAATATAAATGCTCACCTATTTTCTTATATCTTCTTCCTAAATTAGAGAATACTATTTTTATTTTTAATCCTTCGTGATTTTCATATGTTTTTTCGTTTATTATAAATTCTTTTTTGTTCATTTTACTTAAATGTATATAGGTTATATTGATATATATATTCTAGACTATCTATTGTTGATTCTAAATTTGATATTTCTTCTTTTTGTGCATTTATTGAGTTTTTACTAACTCCAACAATTATGTTACACTGTAGTCTTTCTATCCTTATTTTTAATTCTTTACGTTTTTCAGATATTATTTGTTTTAATTCTTTACATTTTTGTAACTTTTGTACGCTATTCATCCAAATAATATTTATAATATTTTGGTGGAGATCTAAATCTAATTTTATCATAATTAATAAATTAATCAACTAAATCCAAATACATACTACTTCCGTAACTTTAAACAACATAGACTCTGATATCAATTGTAGGGGGTGCGGATAAATTGGACAACTTAAATAGATCTATTATAACTCTAATGGATCTATTTTTATTTGTGCGTGGATGTTTCTTAACTTTCTAACCATTTTTATTTTTAATTTATTTATTTAAGTTTTAATGATGTTCATATGTTGGGGGTGATTAAAAGGTATTTGATTAAATGTTTTACTGTAGTATTCTTTAGTTTTTTCTCTTAGTCTTTGTCATTGTATGTTATTTTGAAAATATTCTAAATATTCTATATCTTTTGTTCTAAAATGTTCAATTAAATTCTCTTTCATCAGTATCACTGTTAATCTTATTTCTTCCATATCTTGCCTCCAATATTTTAAATACTCATAGTATATCGTTCTATCCTAAAGTAGTTGTGATACTGCAAATTTTTTTGTAATAATTTATTCTAATTGTACTATATTTGATATTAAATTCTAGGTTATCTATTTCGTTAATTATCCTGTCTTTTTCGTCTATAAATAATTCTATGTCTAAATCATATTCTAAATTGTCTTTTAATTCTAGTTGTTTTATGGTTTTATTTATTCAAATTAATCTTTTTTTTTAATTGTTCTCTTCCTTGTCTAAGCAGGTTTCTATAATTAATTTCTTCGTATAGCCAACTTTGTTTCTCTCTAACTTTCTGAATATATTCTAGTATTTTTAATTTGTATAATATCCATCTGAATAATAACTATTCGAATAATAATTTCTACCATAGAAATCTATATTTTCTAATTCATCTTCTATCCAATTAGTACTTAGTAACTCGTCTTCAAAATCAAATATTTTTTCCCATATTATTTTCTTTATGTCTTCTAATTCTAAGTCTTTTATGATATATAAAACTAGTATCTTAGTTTAATCAGATATATATCTTGTCATATTATCCATATTATGCTTAGGTTTCTACGAATAACTTGAATAACTTGGAATTGGATTCTAGTAATTAATTGCTTTATCATAGTATTTATTAGTTGTTTGTTTTAATCTTAACAATCCATCTATATTTTCATTAAGGAATTCTATATATTTTATATCTTTAGTTCTCATATATTCTTCTAAATTTATTTTCATTAGTTTTTCTATTAATTGTATATTTTTCATATCCATTTTCCAATTTTCTAAATATACGTAAGTTATCATGGTTGATGTGTAGGTTTGGTATGTAAGTATTTGTAAGAGTAGGTATGTAGGTGTGGTATATAATTTATTCTAGTCATAAAATATTTATCAAATATTTTTTTCAATATGATTTTTATTATATCTACAATTTCTACATCCTTAAATATATATACAAAACAAGTATTTTGAATTTATCTACCATTTCATCAGATAAATAAGTATTCATTTTTCATATGATGCTTTTTCAAAATATTTCCTTCAATCATACACATAACAAAATATGATCATTTTAGATTACTATATACTAGATTATTCTTAAATAACATGTTCTTCTGTCACTATTAGCATGATAATCTGGATACTTTTCCCTTAAACAACGCCTCTAGTCTGGCTATTCCCCTATCACGACTTTCTTACCTCACCGATTTCAGCTTTAGGATGGCATAGTTCTAAGGAATTTTTCTCCTTTTTCCTCTTTGCTAATAAAATTATTAACATGCTATTTTTCGAATAATTCTACTATAAAGTAACTAACATGAACTTATTTTATCATATTATGATTGTCATGAATTTATGAATTTAGCTATTCATAATCATAAATATAAATACATGTTCTGGTAAATTTGATAATTCTAGATTTTCCATAGCTGTCTGATTCATAGCTTTTCGTTAGAAATATACCTATTTTTTATTAAATAATTCAAAAGTTTTTTGTATACAAGAAAGAATGTTTGCTTCAACTCTTGAAGGCTTACCTCTAACTGACCAAAATGCTCTCTATTTATAATCCTAAAAAAGCGCGTAAACTATTAACACACTTTACACGTTTCCTAATTTACATCTCCTATTTTTGTTAGAAAGATAAGAATTAATAATGCTATACATGAAAAGTCAAAAAGCCTATGCCTAAAGAGTTAAAGTTATTAACGGTTATTACTAAAAAGTCTTCCTAACTATACAATTTACGTAACAAGATTTAAAAGGCTATACAATAATTCACATGTCGCTTTCTAGCTTTTATTATCTTTGTTTTTTATCTCTTCCATTATTGCTCCGTTGTTATCTTTTTTTCATCTTCTCGTTGTCGTATCTGCTGCTTTTTTATCTTCTTGCTATGGTAGCATCACATCTGGAATAAAATTATGTCTTCCACTACATCTGCTGCATATGTGGTCATCGTATCTTTGGCCAACTTGTTTGCAGAATTGATCCATAGCTTCTTCTGAAATAACTCCTTTCATAATAGATCTTGTGACAAATAACTCTTCTGGTTTTAGGATCGTTATGATCCATTTTCTTATCTCTTCTCTGTCAGTTTCTCTAATATTTTTACAAGTAGAGTAAACCAATAATTGATTTCTATTATAGCAAATCCAAACTGGATTTTGATTTATATAATTATTCGCTAACTCAATCAATATACTGCTAAATCCAATAACTCTCTTGTTTCGATAGAAGTTCGGTATCTGATTTTTGGTTATCTCTTCTTGTTCACATATTTCTTCGGGGATAATATAGTCTAGCGTCATTCCTATCTTGACAATAGTAATTGTCTATTTTATTTCATCAAACAATATTTCTGCTAGTGCTGAGTAGAAACGGACATAGAATAACTGTCCCTTCGTAATCCTTTTATAATCCATAAATTTTTTGTGAATATCTGGAATTCTTGTTAACTCTTCTCCAGTAATTGTGTAAACTGTAAATAATAGTCCATAATAGTAACATGAAGAAATTAAGTTTGCACTGGTGCCAGACAAAGGAATAAGTTTGTTATAGTTCTGACATTTTTGTGCAATACATCTTTGATTTTGTTTTGCTAAATCTTTATTCTGGATAGGTTTTGTATTTAACAATTTTTGTGAGGTATAAATATTATCAATATATGTACGAGTGATATAGTTATAAGTCTGCTTTTGTTGATTAAGTGATTCGGAATATGTGTGTATTTGGGGAGGTATGGATGACTCTGATTTTTGTATATTTGGTGTATATGGTTTTGAGAATATCTGGTTGAGGTTATAATTCTTTTTCTTTGGTAGTTCAGGTTTATTTTGAGTGACTATATTCTTTCACTTGGATACATCACTTGCGCCTACAGCTGTAACTGTAATTTCATTAGTAATTTGAGTTTTTAGGTGTTTCTCATCGTCACCTTTTAGGTTTAGTTTTTTAATGTGCTCTTCCTGCACAGTATCTTTGCTAATAGCTTCTTGTTTTTTATAGTGCTCAACCTGCACTTTTACATTTATAACTTCAGTAGTTAATGTGATAACTCGTTCTTGTAATAACTTCATTTGTTCAAACACTTATAATATTAGGTCTGTTTAGGTATCTATGACATCAACTTCTTCCATTGTTAAATCAGTTTGAGTAGCTTTGTCTTGATATGTAATCTGCAATAACATTCTTGTCAGTCTTAATTACTTCAATCGTAAATGTAAAATTTAATATATTCAATACTAATCTCTGAAGTTCCTTCATCGTAACGGAGTTTTGTATTTTTCTTGTTAACCATCATCGAACCTGGGTATTATCTATTCTCACAATAAATTTGTTATATACAATATATGGTTCAAATACTAATAAACATTTATATAATGAACATAATTCTTTTCTATTTATTTCTCATTTTATTTCTGTTTCATTAAATGTTCCTGAATAATATCTACAATGATGTTCTATTTTTTCATTTTTGTACCTATATTTAATTACTCCATAACTATATACACTTGCATCTGCTTCTACTATATATGTAAATTTTTTATTTTCGTCTGGAAATTGTAATTTTGGTAATTCTTTACAAAGTATTTTTATTTTTTGAGCTTGTTTTTTACCTTCTTCGTTGTAGTTTTATTCTACATCCTTTTTTAATTTTTTTCTGTAAAGGCTTTAGGTTTTCTGCTAATTTTGGTATATATTCTCTTACTTGGTTTACTAATCATAAAAATGATTGTAATTTCTTTTTTGTATCTAATTCTTCTTTTGAATTTATTATTTTTTGTACTATATGTTGTTGTATTTTTACTCCACTTTTATCTATTTGTATTCCTAAAGTTTCTATCTGGTTTTTCATAATTTCATCTTTCTTTTCTCTTAAACTTATTCCTGATTTTTCTATTATATCTGTAAATTGTTCTAATAATTTTAAATGTTCTTGTTTAGTTTTTGTGTATAGTAGTATATCATCTATGTATACTATACAATTAGGAAATTATTTAAAGTAACTATCCATAAAGTGTTGGTATGTACCTGGTGCATTTTTATATCTGAATGGTAATACGTTCCATTCATATAATCCTTGTGGTACCGTAAATGCGGTTAATTTTTTAGAATTTTCATCTAACTTTAAGTGATAAAATCCTGATTCACAGTCAAATTTACTAAAATAGTTATATCCTTGTATTTGTCTTATTTTTAATATCTTATTTGGTATTGGATAATTGTATGTCATAGTTTTTGCATTTAAATTTCTTTAGTCAATAACCATTCTACTTTTTCTTCTTTTTTGTTCAGTATGTTTATTTACTATAAATGCTAGACTATTATGTTTACTATTGTTTTTTTGTATATATTGTTTTTCTAATAATTCATCTATATGCATTTTAAATTATTTTAAATCGTCAAAATTACATGTTAATGGTTTTTGAGTTATTATGCTATTTTTATCTATTAATTCAATTTTTATAGTAGTTTTATATTTTTTCCGTCCTTTTAATGGATCTTCACTATATAATTGTCTTAATTTTTTCTTTATTATTTCTACCTTATCTATTGAAAGTATAGTTATTTCTTTTTTATTTATCGAAAATACAACTAGTTCTACTGTGTCTTCTGTATTTTTTATATTTTCTAACTTTTGTGTAATTTTTTCATTTCCTTTTATCCAATCAGTCTTCTTTCTTATTTTATTAATAACTCTTTTTGCTCTTAGTTTTTGTTTACATGGTGTTGTAAACCACCAATCTATTTTAGTTATTATATGTGGGTATAATTTATCTAAAAATGACATTCCTAAAAGCATAACTTTTGATGTTAGTTCTTAATTATAGTTTTCTTCTATTGTTATTATTTTATCGCATATCTGTATTTTTATATTCTTAGCTTTATATGTAATAATAACTTTTATTATTATTGTTATGTAATATTGGGTTGAATTAACTATTGAAATTGTTTCATAAATTGTTCTTTTTTATGAGCTTGATGATAACTTGGGTAACTAAAATAGATCTATTATAGCTCTAATGAATCTATTTTTGTTTGTGCATGGATATTTCTTAACTTCTTTAATCATTTTTATTTTTAGTTTATTTATTTTAATTTTATTAATGTTCATATCTTTGGGGGTGATTGGATGGTATTTGATTAAATGTTTTACTATAATATTCTTTAGTTTTTTCTCTTAGTCTTTGTAATTCTTGTATATTATTTTAGAGGTATTCTAAATATTCTATATCTTTTGTTCTAAAATACTCAATTAAATTCTCTTTCATAAGTATTTCTGTTAATCTTATTTCTTCCATATCTTGTCTTCAATATTTTAAATACTCATAGTCTATCATTTTATCCTAAAGTAGTTGTGATATTGCAAATTCTTTGTAATAATTTATTCTAATTGTACTATATCTGATATTAAATTCTAGGTTATCTATTTCATTAATTATCCTGTCTTTTTCGTCTATGAATAATTTTATGTCTAAATCATATTCTATACTGTCTTTTATTTCTAGTTGTTTTATGGTTTTAATTATCCAAATCAATTTTTATTTTAATTGTTCTCTTCCTTTTCTAAGCTGGTTTTTATAATTAATTTCTCCGTATAGCCAACTTTGTTTTTCTCTAACTCTCTGAATATATTCTAGCATTTTTAATTTGTATAATATCTATCTGAATAATAACTGTCTGAATTATTTCTACCATAGAAATCTATATTTTCTAATTCATCTTCTATCCAATTAGTACTTAGTAACTCATCTTCATAATCAAATATTTTTTCCCATATTATTTTCTTTATGTTTTCTAATTCTAAGTCTTTTATGATATATAAAACTAGTATCTTAGTTTCATCAGATATATATCTTGCCATATTGTTCATATTATGCTTAGGTTTCTACGAATAACTTGGATAACTTGGAATTGGATTCTAGTAATTAATTGCTTTATCATAGTATTTATTAGTTGTTTGTTTTAATCTTAATAATTCCTCTATATTTTCATTAAGAAATTCTATATATTTAATATCTTTAGTTCTCATATATTCTTCTAAATTTGTTTTCATTAGTTTTTCTATTAATTGTATATTTTTCATATCCATTTTCCAATTTTCTAAATATATGTAATTTATCATGGTTGATGTGTAGGTTTGGTATGTAAGTATTTGTAAGAGTAGGTATGTAGGTGTGGTATATAATTTATTCTAGTCATAAAATATTTATCAAATATTTTTTTCAATATGATTTTTCTTATATCTACAATTTCTATATCCTTAAGTATATACAAAACAAGTAATTTGATTTTTTCTACCATTTCGTCAGATAAATAAGTATTAATTTTTCATATGATGCTTTTTCAAAATATTTCCTTCAATCATACACATAACAAAATATGATCATTTTAGATTACTATGTACTAGATTATTTTTAAATAACATGTTCTTCTGTCACTATTAGCATGATAATCTGGATTCTTTTCCTTATACAATGCCTCTACTCTAGCTATTCCCCTATCACGGCTTTCTTGCCTCACTGGTTTCACCTTTAGGATGTCATAGTTCTTAGGAATTTTTCTCCTTTTCCCTCTCTGCTAATAAAATTCTTAACATGCTATTTTTCGAATAATTCTACTATAAAGTAACTAACATGAACTTATTTTATCATATTATGATTGTCAGGAATTTATGAATTTAGCTATTCATAATCATAAATATAAATACTTGCTCTGGTAAATCCGATAATTCTAGATTTTTCATAGATGTCTGATTCATAGCTTTTCCTTAGAAATATACCTATTTTTTTATTAAATAATTCAAAAGTTTTTTGTGTACAAGAAAGGGTTTTTGCTTCAACTCATGAAGGCTTGCCCTTCATCTGAGCGGATGCTCCTCTATTTATAATCTAAAAAAGATAAAGAAAACGTTTATCCTATTTACATCTTTACACCTGTTCTAATATACTTCTACAAAAACTACTTTACAAAAAGTAGAAATCAAAAAGTCTTAAAGGCTACTTAAGACTAATAATGATAGGCGCCAAAAAGTCAAGTGTAATAATGACACTCTAATAATGCCATACATTTTACGTAAAAATAAGTTAAGAAAAACTAACTATTTTGCCATATGTCGCTTTCTAACTTTTATTAACTTGTCTCTTTTGTCTTTTATTTCTCTATTATTGATCAGTTGTTATTTTATTCTTGTCGTATCTGCTGCTTTTTTATCTTCTTGCTATTGTAGCATCTTATCTGAAATAAAGTTGTGTCTTCCACTGCATCTGCTGCATATGTGGTCATCGTATCTTTGGCCAACTTGTTTACAGAATTGATCCATAACTTCTTCTGAAATAACTCATTTCATAATAGATCTTGTGACTAGTAACTCTTCTGATTTTAGGATCGTTATGATCCATTTTCTTATCTCTTCTCTGTCATTTTCTCTAATATTTTTACAAGTAGAGTAAACCAATAATTGATTTCTGCTATAGTAAATCCAAACTGGGTTTTGATTTATATAATTATTCTCTAACTCAGTCAATATACTGCTAAGTCCAATAACTCTCTTGTTTTGGTAGAAGTCCGGTATCTGATTTTTGGTTGTCTCTTTTGGTTCGCATATTTCTTCAGGGATAATATAATCTCGTGTCATTCCTATCTTGACAACAGTAATTGTCTGTTTTATTCTATCAAATAATATTTCTGCTGGTGCTGAGTAGAAACCAACATAGAATAACTGTCCCTTCGTAATCTTTTTATAATCTATAAATTTTTTGTGAATATCTGAAATTCTTGTTAACTCTTCTCCAGTAACTATGTAAATTGTAGATAATAGTCCATAATAGTAACATGAAGAAATTAAGTTTGCACTGGTGCCAGGCAAAATAATAAGTTTGTTATAGTTCTGACATTTTTGTGTAATATATTCTTGGTTTTATTTTGCTAAGTCTTTATTCTGGATAGGTTTTGTATTTAACAATTTTTGTAATGTATAAATATTATCAATATATGTACGAGTGATATAGTTATAAGTCTGCTTTTGTTGATTGATTGATTCGGAATATGTGTGTACTTGGGGAGGTATACTGACTCTGATTTTTGTATATTTGGTGTATGTGGTTTTGAGAATATCTGGTTGAGGTTATAATTCTTTTTCTTTGGTAGTTTAGGTTTATTTTGAGTGACTATATACTTTCCCTTGGATACATCACCTGCGTCTGCAGCTGTAACTATAATTTTGTTAGTAATTTGAGTTTTTAGGTGTTTCTCATCGTCACCTTCTAGGTCTATTTTTTTAAATGTGCTCTTCCTGCACAGTATCTTTGCTAATAGCTTCTTGTTTTTTATAGTGCTCAACCTGCACATTTACATTTGTAACTTCAATAGTTAATGTGATAACTCGTTCTTGTAATAACTTCATTTGTTCAAACACTTATAATATTAGGTCTGTTTGGGTATCTTTGACATCAGCTTCTTCAATTGGTAAATCAGTTTGAGTAGTTTTGTCTTGATATGTAATCTGCAATAACATTCTTGTCAGTCTTAATTACTTCAATCGTAAATGTAAAATTTAATATATTCAATACTAATCTTCGAATTTCCTTCATCATAACCGAGTTTTGTATTTTTCTTGTTAACCACCATCGAACCTGGGTATTATCTATTCACACAATAAATTTGTTATATACAATATATGGTTCAAATGTTAATAAACATTTATATAATGAACATAATTCTTTTCTATTTATTTCTCATTTTATTTCTGTTTCATTAAATGTACCTGAGTAATATCTACAATGATGTTCTATTTTTTTTATTTTCGTACCTATATTTAAGTACTCCCCCATAACTATATTCACTTGCATCTGCTTCTACTATATATGTAAATTTTTTATTTTCGTCTGAAAATTATAATTTTGGTAATTCTTTACAAAGTATTTTTATTTTCTGAACTTGTTTTTTATCTTCTTCGTTGTAATTATATTCTACATCCTTTTTTAATTTTTTTCTGTAAAGGCTTTAGGTTTTCTGCTAATTTTGGTATATATTCTCTTACTTGGTTTACTAATCCTAAAAATGATTGTAATTTCTTTTTTGTATCTAATTCTTCTTTTGAATTTATTATTTTTTGTACTATATATTGTTGTATTTTTACTCCATTTTTATCTATTTGTATTCCTAAAAATTCAATCTGATTTTTCCTAATTTCATCTTTCTTTTCTCTTAAACTTATTCCTGATTTTTCTATTGTATCTGTAAATTGTTCTAATAATTTTAAATGTTCTTGTTTAGTTTTTGTGTATAGTAGTATATCATCTATGTCTACTATACAATTAGGTAATTGTTTAAAGTAACTATCCATAAAGTGTTGGTATCTACCTGGTGCATTTTTATATCTGAATGGTAATACGTTCCATTCATAAAATTCTTGTGGTACCGTAAATGCGGTTAATTCTTTAGAATCTTCATCTAACTTTGAGTGATAAAATCCTGATTTACAGTCAAATTTACTAAAGTAGTTATATCCTTGTATTTGTCTTATTTTTAATATCTTATTTGGTATTGGATAATTGTATGTCATAGTTTTTGCATTTAAATTTCTTTAGTCAATAACCATTCTACTTTTTCCTCTTTTTTAATCATTATGTTTATTTACTATAAATGCTGGACTATTATGTTTACTATTGTTTTTTTGTATATATTGTTTTTCTAATAATTCATCTATATGCATTTTAAATTTTTTTAAATCATCAAAATTATATGTTAATGGTTTTTGAGTTATGCTATTTTTATCTATTAATTTAATTTTTATAGTAGTTTTATATTTTCCCCGTCCTTTTAATGGATCTTCACTATATAATTGTCTTAATATTTTCTTTATTATTTCTACCTTATCTATTGAAAATATGGTTATTTCTTTTTTATTTATCGAAAATATTACTAGTTCTACTGTGTCTTCTATATTTTTTACATTTTCTAACTTTTGTGTAATTTTTTCACTTCCTTTTATCTAATCAGTTTTCTTTCTTATTTTATTAATAACTTTTTTCGCTCTTAGTTTTTGTTTACATGGTGTTGTAAACCACCAATCTGTTTTAATTATTATATGTGGATATAGTTTATCTAAAAATGACATTCTTAAAAGCAAATCTTTTAATGTTAGTTCATGATTATAGATTTTTCTATTATTATTATTTTATCGCATATCTGTATTTTTACATTTTTAGCTTTATATGTAATTAAACTTTCTTCATGATTAAATTCTTTGACTACTATTGATGTTTTTAATTTATTCCATTTATTTTCTGGTAAACAGTTGTATCTACATAAGTTTGTTTCTGTTCCTGTATCTATCATAGGTGTATAATACCTATTATAATATCCTTTTACTATTATTTTTACAAGTACATATATTTTCATGTCATGTCAAAGTTCTTTTTATGAATAATTTCTCTTTATTATATGTTATAGATAATTGTGTATGTTCTATATTGTATGGTTTTATTTGTTCTAACCATTTTATTACTAATATTATATCTGTTTTTTACATTTCTTCCTTTATTTGAAATTTTATTTTTTTTCCTAACTTCTATTATTATTTCTTTTTCTGTTGTATCCTTAATGTTTATTAGATTCCTTAGTAGATCTGGGCATATATTATTATTAGATTTTATTTCTTCACTTTTTACTAGATATTTTGCTATATAATTTTCTTCTTGTCCTTTGTTTAAGCGTATTAAATATTCTTTTTCATTTATTGTTCCCGTTATGTAATATTTATTTAAATTAATTGTTGAAGTTGTTTCATAACTTGTCCTTTTTGATGATCTTGATGATTCTGATTTTAATGAGCTATTTTTTTTATGTACTTATTCTATCATTTATTATTTCTAAATCTTCTTCTATGTCTATATTTTTGTAACTATAATCATTATTATCAATTGTTTTTACAAATTATTCAAAAGGACTTTCTATTTGTATTTTATTAATTTTATTTTTTTGTGTTATTTTATGTTTTGTTGTTAATACATATAGATTTTTACATCTTGTTGTAAATATTTTATTTATTGGGGTTAGTTATATTCCTGATATTTTCTAATATAATACTAATGATTTATCTACATTTTTATCTGTTATTGCTACTGAATAATTCACGCTTATGATAAATTTAAATTTCCTTTTATGACTGTTATTACGCTTTTTTCTATAGGTTTTATAATTCTATCATTTGCTAAATATAATTCTATTGGTGTATCTATTCTTTCTCTAAAACATGCTTTTATTAATATCTATGTTCTTCCAAGGTGTACATATTTTATTGGGTCTTTACTTTTTTATATGTTTATTTCTTTATTAATTATTCTTTTTGTTACTAGTGGTATACTAACTCTTTCTTTTGCATATCTACAGTTTATTACATGTTTTTTTGGCTTACTATGTAGTCTTTTTTTCTACTAAATATATTTTTTATTGTTGGTATTTTAAATATTTTTTAATTATCAAGCTCATGACCTTCAGAAATGAGGTTCCGAAGAGTCTTTACATTTGACTGACTCTTGTCATTTTTGACTTGTTTGGTGGAAGGGATTTGGATAATTTTGAAATAAAATACTATATGTAGTTAGGGGCATTACTTAATTTTGTGATATTTATTTTTCTATTTATATTATAATAATGGAATAATTTATCTAATATATATGATAGGATAATATATTCTATATGCTATAAAATAAAGTCAAAATATCAATATCTATTTATCTATCTATCTATGTATCTATCTATCTCTATATATATAATAGGAGGGGCAAAATATCATGTGTCACAAAAGTCATCAATTTCTTTTTTAAAAAATAAAAATTAAATCCAAAATCTTTTATAAATAATAAATAAATATGTATATAATTAGAGATACAAAACTATTATGTAACATCATCATAGAAAATCAGTAATTTTTTTTTTTAATAAATAATTTAAAAAATCTATCTAAAAATCTTTTATAAATAAAGTAAAAATAAAAAGAAAGGAATGTAAGTGACATCGTAATACTTATGTACTTGAAATTATCATTAACTAAAACTAATTATTATTAACTTATTAAAATAAACTTATAATTTAGTTTCAATTGTTGCATATTTCTATGAAAATGACATAAGTATATTTCCCACAAATAAATACGCTTAGAAAATAACTGCACATTTTTTCTTCAATAACTGCACATGGAATATTCAAATAACATCAGGTTTTAAATTTGTGGCTTAATTTACTCAACTTTTAAACTATTCTCAATTTTATATAATGGTTATTAATTTATCGCAACTTTATCACATATTTGATTTAATAATTAATATACTATTTTTAAATTAAAAATATTTTTTTTTTTATTTGTAAGTCCTATCTTTTGAGACTTTAAATAAATTTGTAATCGTAATATAAAGAAAAATTAATTTAACAATTTAAGTATTTTTAACATTCACTTTTTAAAATCAAAATTAACTTCTTATATTTAAACTAAACCCCAAACCGTCACCCAAGTTCCCCATTTCATAGTGAAGTGTGTGCTTGTGTCGATTTTTTGTGTAGGTGAGAAATCGAACATGATATGATAATTGCATAAAATTATAAAAGTGCTATACAAAAAAAGGCAGATGTACGGCATCGAAAGACGACAACACCACTCAGTGTTCTCTAGATTTTCCGATTGTAAGATTCAAAAACTCCCTTTCCTTTGGTTATTCAATTTTATATGCATTCTTGCATTAGAAAAGTTTTGCATTAGAAAATTTCTGAGATGTCTTTTTTCAGTTTAGATATGTTTGTGATTCCTAACAAGCGAAATGTTTTGGATGTATTTGACAGTGCTCTCTGAATTTATTTATTCTTTATCTAAATTTGTATGAGTTGTTCGATTTTTACGATTTAATTTTAATATGTACAACAAATTATAATGTGAATTTTGAATGAAATATGTGTAATGTGTTATTTCATATTCTTTTTCCTCTTCCTTTTCCTCCTCTTTCTCCTCTTTCTTCTTCTTCTCCTCCTCCTCTTCCTCTTCCACCCCTTCCTCTTCCTCTTCCTCTTCCTCTTCCTATTATTATTATTATTATTATTATTATTATTATTATTATTATTATTATTATCCTCTTCTTCATTTCTTCTTCTTCTTCTTCAAGTTTTCTTCTTCTTCTT
This sequence comes from Capsicum annuum, assembly GCF_002878395.1. NCBI lineage: Eukaryota > Viridiplantae > Streptophyta > Magnoliopsida > Solanales > Solanaceae > Capsicum > Capsicum annuum. The sequence goes on along the minus strand of NC_061111.1, from coordinate 58,770,489 downwards.
CTTCAATGGCATCCAAGAACACATCAATGACATTTCTTCATTTCTTCTTCTTCTTCTTCTTCAATGGCATCCAAGAACACATCAATGACATTTCTTCTTCTTCGTCTTCTTCTTCAACGACATCTAAGAACTCATCAATGGCATCTAAGAACTCGAATTACGTGAGAATATTAAATCAATTCAGATTGAAAAATTCAAATTAATTTCTAGGTTAGAATCATTCCTTAGCTCCCCTAAAATTGATTAACGTTGAGAATGTTGAAATTCATTGAAAAAATAAAGTTGTTGGAATTTTAAATTTTGCCGGTGCCGTCACTGTCCAGCGGCGTTTCATTGCCACAAATTGTGCACCATTGAAGCTGCACAATTGAAAGCGGTGCCATTTTGTGAAAATCGAATATCTTTTGGACATTAATTGTTGATTTGATTTTGATAAGATTACCTATCGTATGAATTACATATGATTCATTATGTTATTGAAGAAGAAGAAGAAGAAGAAGAAGAAGAAGAAGAAGAAGAAATGACATTGATGAGTTCTAGGATGTCATTGAAGAAGAAGAAGAAAAATTGAAGAAGAATAGAAGAAGAAGAAATGCCATTGATGAGTTCTTGGATGTCATTGAAGAAGAAGAAGAAGAAGAATGGAAGAAGAAGAAGAAAGAAAAATAATAATTAAAATTATATAAAAATAATTTTTTAATAAATTATTTTCATTCTCATTCTCTTTAAAGAGAGTGAAACACACTCTCTTGTCATGTCAGCGTTGGAGGGGGGGGGGGGTAATAATTTCATTTTAAAATAGTTTAGAGGGGTCATAGGACTCTCGCAAAGTATAAGTGTGTAGTTGAGATTTGGGGTAAAGGTTGGGGAGGCTTTTGACCATTTTCTCATTAAATTATGAAAGAGAAAATAACAAAAATTGAGACATATCTCAGCTCAAACACAATTTTTTTTTGTTCATAATGCATTTGCATATAAATCATAATTTTTTAGTAAGACTTTAAATTTTTACCTTTTAATGCATAAGACTCTAAACTGGTTCAATATTCTTATTTATAATGATCGCGCATCGCTCGGGTACATAAACTAGTCAAATTTAAAGAAAGAAGAGAACTTTAGTAATACTTTTGTTTTGCTACTTTGACATATATAAAAATGTACAAAAGGGTGGCTATTTATGAACTCCAAACTTACTCCTTAAAGTTGCTAAACTTGACAGCAAGTTGACAATTTGGCCAACTATTTAGATATTCAAATTCAAATTGAACAAGTAACTTTGGTCTTCAAATTCAACTTGACTACTAACTATTATCTCTAATAAATGATATCACACATATACATGTCACATGACATCCATACTATATAACACTCCCCCTTTGACGTTCATTAATAGATAATGTGTCTCGTTAAATTTTTACTAGAAAAAATTCAATGAAAAAAAGTCAAGTGAAAGTAAAAGAGTACACACATCTTGTAATACGCCTTTAGTGTTGCCTTATTAACAACCTTACCAGGAAAATTTGAATGGGACAAAATCTTGGTTAAGAAAAAAAGAGTACAACGTGTATTTTACTCCCCCTGATGGAACTTCAATTTAATGACTTGAATCTCCACATTTCAATCTTGTGCACCATCTTCTCAAAATTTGTAGTTGATAAAGACTTGGTGAATAAATCAACAATATTGTCACTGGAACGAATCTGTCACACGTTGATATCACCATTCTTCTGGAACTCTTGTATGTAGAAAAGTTTTGATGAAATGTGCTTCATTCTATCTTCTTTTATGAATTTCCCCTTTAATTGCATTATGCATGCCGCATTATCTTCATATAAAATCTTAGGCACTTTATCACATTCCAGACTATATTTTTCTCGGATGCGATGTATCATGGATCTCAACTACACATATTCTCCGCTTGCTTTATGAATAGAAATTATCTCAACATGATTTTAAAAAGTGACAGTTGTTGTATACTTCACCGAACGCCATGATATAATTGTATCTCCATATATAAGTAAATAGTCCATTTGAGATTGAATTTCATGTTTATCAGATAAATACCTTTTCAATGTATGTTTATCAATGAACAAATATTTCATTTGTCAAACACTTCGAGTACACATCCAGTAATACACACTCTTAGCTGCCTCATTAAAATCCTTATCAGGAAAAATCTGTGTGATAAAACCTCGGCTAAGGAAAAAAAGTGCGGAGCGTATTATACTCGTATAGATTAAAACATTACTTTACTCTTATAAATGATGCTCCACAATTCATAAGTGCACTAAAATATGTTACTTAATTGATTTATTTTCAAATTAAGCGATCTTATAATCATTGGGGCATTTAGTGGACTCGCTTTTAAATCCTTTAAGAATTTTCATATAGCTTTTGTCATCTAGCTAGATATGACAATAATTTATTATACATATTCAAGATTTTCAATATTGTCAGACTAAAATAAACCTCATTTCATCCATTAGAGGAGAACAATTCTCCTACAATAACGACAGGAACTTTGTGAAGCCTTTATGTCCCAAGGCACAAGTCATACTTTATATCCTACGAATTTTACTTTTGCATAGTAAATCATTTGTACCCCACTGACATTATATCTTTGGTCTTTGAATTATGAGTTCAAACCTTCAGTTTTCAAATGAAACAAACTACTTGAATTAAATACTTTTATTTAGCCAATAATATATCTGTAATGTTTTTTGAAAGATTTGTATTCAAGATCCTCGATATTATTTATAATATTGAGCTCTGTATTATATCAATGATATCATTTATGATTGTTTGATATCTGTTTCAATAAGACATAATTTATGAAGATCTCTTCATATTCATTACTATTTGGGTACTTGAACCTTTGCCAAGGTTTTATGAAGTGTTATGTCAATGCTTTTTCAAAGCACTTGCATCATTATCATGACCATCTTGATCATTTGCTCCTTTCCTTTTTCAAGGAGTTTTACCTTTGGAACCAATTGGTCTATAACGCTTCAGGCGTGCCATAGACTCTATCCTTTTACAAATTTTCTATTGGAGCATTTTATAGTTGAATTATCATATAGAGTCAGCAAACACATCCGACAATTGGCTTGCTACATTTTGTAGATAAATTATCTCTTGAGCTTTAAGTTCACATATATATCTTTTTATGAGGATCTAGATAATTTATTTCATACATAATTTTCAATTGTTAACCAACTCTCCTCCTAATGTTAGGAAATCTAACATTTACCCCTAACCTTGTCTTGGAATTCATATTTGTGCATGGTGATTACTACAAGAAATCTGATTTTTAGTGGCAAAAAAAGTCGCCACTAAAGGATGAAATATCGCCACTAAAGACTTTTGGCAGCGACAAATATGGCATTGGTAGTACTTCCGAAACTAAAGGTTATTTTCAACAACAAAGTAAGGTCATCACAATAGAAAAGTATTTGTGACGAGTTTTATCGCCACAAAAGGTAGACAATTTCGCTGCAAATTGTATTTTGACAAAATACATATTGGTTAGGTCGCCATTGATATACAAGAATTAGCAGCGACTTTACCGCTGCAAAATCACCATCATCTAAGATGATATATTTCTCGCCATAAAATCTCAATCATCTGTGACGATTTATTTCTCGCCACAAAAACCTGTCTATTATCCGGGACGACTTATTACTCGCCACAAAATCACCATTATTTGTGATGACTCATTTCTCACCACAAAATCCTTGCTATTAACTGTGACGACTTATTTCTCGCCACAAAATCACCATCATCAGTGATGACTTTTTCCTCGCCGCAAAAAACTTTCTATTAGCAGCAACCTTTTTCGCCACAAAATTAGTATCACTAGTGACAACATATTTATATTAGTAGCAACCCATGTCGCTCCTATATCTTTAAATATTAGTGGCGACTCTTATATCTTGTTGCTAAAAATAAACTTATAATAGCAAAATTCATTGTCACATATCTATTTAATCATTAGTGGCAAGTCTCATTTTGCCACTAGATTAAATTTTGTGCTCAAATAAAAATATTATTTTCATCAACCAAAGAATTAAATTTATTCAATACCTACATTAGACAAAATTGACAACAAATTTAAGAACTACATATAATATTAGCTATTAAAAGTATCCCATAGCATTTTACAAAATTATTCTCCGACTAAATATTACAAGTACTTCACTTACTAAGAAATCAACGATACATACATTAATAATGATATATATAGTACTTCAGTTTTATCATATTCATACATATGATCAAAAATCTAATATGCATTCTACGCCTTCATGCTCCTCCTTAGTCAACCCATTGTTTATGAACGCCCCTGCTATTATAATACAATAAGTTACTTTATGATTCTAGAAAAAAAATGCATACATATACTGAATGAACTAAAAGGCAGTGGTGAAGATTTCATTAACGAGGTGGCAAGTTCTCCCCTGAAATGATTAATTCCAACTACACCCCTAAAAATATTTAAGTGTACGTAAATCTTGTAAACTTTTTAGACCAGAAAATGGTACTTCCAATATAATATCTCAATAGATCAATTTTCAATCTAATATCTCAATAGATCATAAACTTTTTAGACCAGAAAATGGTACTTCCAAATTCAAACAAACCTGTAGCTAGCAATTAGTCAGTACATTCCAATTCAGATAAACTTGTTGCTCTTCCCTACACAGCACTATACACCCTAGCTCTTAGTGGTTAGACCAATTTGAACCATCAAATCCAAAGGAAAACAAGTCCATGATATATTTTTTCAACAGGTTCTATAACCTATACATTTTAACAATCAAATGATATACTTTTTCAACAGGTTCTATAACCTATATATCTTAACAAGAAAATCCTATACCTTCTGAATATTTGTTTTTTCAATTTGATCTTTTTCGATGCAAATCTCAAGCTTTAAGAAATTCCATAGTTTGACAAAGATTTTGGAAATACAATGCAAATGTATCCCCACTTGAACTAGCTTTCAAAAAATTATCCCAATAATAAGAGGGAAAATGATATGGTGGGTTAATATATTCATACCATCATATAAGATAAACAGATTATTACATTCAAGAGATCTAAGGGGAGTGGGTAGAATTACATTGACAAACAATCACCAAAGAGAGTAAAAGAAGCAAGAAACAAAGCTAAAAAGAATGTCGATGGCTAGTTTTACTACAAGGCATCAATCACAGGAAATTACACTAACAACCAATCATCCTTTGTTTTCTTTCTTTGGTAATATTTCCAGAATTTCACCGTCCTTAGCCTATTAATGTGAAAATAATGAATTTGTATTTGTGACTTGCAGAACAAAGAATGTCAAAGTCCTGATGGTTTTTTTCTGGAAAATGAATTGGACAAGAAAGTACCTGATGCATTTCAGCTATGAGAGCAACCATTTTTTCTTGAAATATTTTTTCTACTTCTCCTTTCATGTGTTCACGCCCCTCTTTCAATTTATTTTGCAAATCCTGATCCATATCTCTTTTCAAATCGGCAGCCATTTGTTCACGCTCTTCTTGCAACTTTCTTTCCATGTCAAGTTGCATTTCTTGACCTATACTTTCTACCGTTAAAGATACGCTAGCCTCTATGTTTGCCTATTGTGTTTAATTCTTTTCAGGAGGCTTATTACTATGTCCTTTTCCTTGAATATATCCCGATCTCTCACCAAGAATCGAAGATAAAATCTCATCTCCGATCATGCAAAGCTCGATCTTTTCCGACTGTTGTTCAACAACAAGTTGCTGGAGTTGTCCCTATAATGATAACCATTTACAACCATTAGTTAATATATTGAGAGTAACTTATAGTACATCAAAAAGGTAATATGGTAGTGATTTCAGAAAATTACATGAATCTGTTCAGATTGAGGATCCAGCCATACACGTTCTCCATTAACATTCTTACATGTGTGTTGGATCTCCCAGATTTTATCTGGTGTATCTTTTTCTCCTGTTAGAGGATTTCTCTACAATATCAAAAGGAAAAATATGTTTACATAACCAAAAAATTATATAAAATTACATAAATATCAAAGAAGTATATGTAATAATAAGGGAACAAATATGATGTATCTTAACTGTAGATTTCTCTACTTCTGCAAATGATATTGAACCACAACAATGTTTAGTTATTTATTTTTCTTGATTTCTTTTGTTTCTCTTGATGATGACCTGAACTTACGTGAACAGATAGAAGTCAGGCTATAAGATAGAAACATTAAGTTGCAGGTTCACCATTTTGCATTTGAAATACGCTAGTCTAAGAAACTGCAAAAGAGGTGCAATTACTTGGCTTGCCGTTAACCAAAAAAACTTGATATGACAAGAAAAACATCTAGGTCTGAGGGTGTATAGCAGTTATATTTAAAGGTATAGACCTATATTTTCTCAAACCAAATTTCAATTATGTGTTCGTTACCTTGAATTTATCACTGCCAAAATGTTCCACTAAGTGCTTCCAGTCATCTAACTCAACATCCTCCGGACGATACGACAATCTATCTTTATCATTGCTATATCTAGAGTAGATAACATGTAATCGAGCTTTCCATGCTCTAAAAAGTCATTGCATAGTGCTTACCACAAAACCTTGCAACTTATGATCTAGCAACCCATTTCTAACTTCAAATTTACCCTGCACATTTGTTAAACAATCAAAAACTGAGAAATACTATTTGGTGTTAAAGAATAATATTAAAATACTGTTTTGGTCTGCAAGATTCACTTCCAAGAACCCAACCTTAGAAGTCAACTTCCAAGGTCAGATTCTGTTTTTTGTGAACATGAAAGAGAAAGAAACCAACATGTCATGGATGGAGACAATTAAGGTTTGCAAATGCTATACCAGGTCGCCCCCGTAAGATACGGGTAAGATTTCTCCATACAGTAATGTAGATTGCCTGAAAAGAAGCATTCATCATCACAACCCATTTTTTCGCGATTTGTGAAGATCCTGTGACTTGTTATCCCCATTGATAACTAAATAGAGATTTTATCCAGAATTTTTTTTTTCAATCATACAAAGACACGTTAACTAGTCAATCAAACACACAACATGGTTTACTAAAGCTCATAGACCATGTAAGATATTTTCCACATAGAATCTGATACAGTAACAATCAAGTAAGATGCTTTCCAAGCTCAGATTTTGCTTTTTTTTTTTATGAACATAAAAGAGAAAGAAACCAACATGTCATGGCTGCAGACAATAGAAAAAGTATTTTCAATCATACAAAAACACCGTAACAAGTCAACCAAACACATAGCACTATTTACTAAAGCTCACAGAACATATAAGATGCTTTTCATAGAGAATATGATACAGTAGTAGCCAAACACGAGAAAGAAACCAATATAATATTAAGAGTCATTACCTTGAACCTATACCACATTGCTTCTCCATGTTTTAGAACTATCTGCTGCCGACTTCCATCTCGAAATGAGACAGTGGTTTTCATGATCCAACCACAGTAATTGACAATGTCTCTAGCTCCAGAACCCACGGCTATATCAATGTCATCTGGAATCATTATTTTAATTTTTCCTCCATGTTTAAACTTAAAATCCATAGTTTTGGATTTGTATTTCCCTCTTTCTTTCTTTTTATTGATGTGGGAAGCTGCAAACCAAAAGAATATATTATTATAAAACAAAATGTATATTTAGATTAACCCAACAAAGTGAACTAACCTGGACCAGTTTCAGCCTCTACACTAAGGCGTACACTTTTATCTAGATTTCTTGATGATTGTGTCTCTGGGAATGTCCTTTGGATAGGGCCTGTTTGCATTTGCTGTGTTTGCAGAGGTCCTTCGCTTGGATTACATAATTGTCCAGTCTCTAAAGAAGTCCCAACAACTCCTATTGGTTGTATTTGTGGCTGAGATATTGTATCAGAACTTAAATGTTCCAGAAAACTGCCACGACCGTATCCACGTCCCACACCTCCTCTTCCACTTCTACCTCATCCCGTTCCTCTCATTTTCTAATTAAACATTGGTCTTCTTCTTCATAATATTTTTTAGTCATATTTCTGAAATTCTTGAAGTTATTAATGTGGATCTATCATCCTTAGAGAATAAGGATGCATATTTATCATTCTTGAAAAATTCAAGGCTCAGATTTTGCTTTTTTTATGAACATGAAAGAGAAAGAAACCAACATGTCATGGTTGCAGACAGTGTTTGCAAATGAATGCTATACCAGGTCGCCCCCAAGACACGAGTAAGATTTCTCCACACAGTTATGTAGATTTTCCAGAAAGCAGCATTCATCATCACAGCCTATTTTAAGGTGATTTATGAAGATCACGTCCCTTGTTATCCTTATTGATAACTTATAGATTTTATCTAGAAAAAGCATTTTCAACCATACAAAGACACTGTAACTAGTCAACCGAACACACATCATAATTTAGTGAAGCTCACAAACCATGGAAGATGATTTCCATAGAGAATATGATAAAGTAATAACAAATAGAAACTTATCACAAATGAATGTTCTGGACAAACTAAAAAATGAAGTATACAATATGATTTTAAATTATTATAGTTTCCTATACACAGGTGCGGGGGGAAAAGAATCAAGCATGCATTCATTAACATTTTGAAAAGTATGATCAAGTTAGTGTAGTGATTAGGCTAGCAGTATAGGGATGATCAGAAAAAATACTGGTGTGACAATTATAGTGTAGTGAATGAGGATATCAGCGATGTAGTTAGAGTTGCACCGGAATGCATAGAAGTTCTAGTCTCAGAGATCGTACCCCCAACCTTTGAACCAAATGTAACTGCCTCAACCTCCACCAAAGCCAGACTCATGATCTATAGACCCTATAAAAAATGATCAGCGAGTTTGAGGGGCCATTAACATATTCGGTCATAGCAAAAATACTTGAGGCTTAGATAAGTGATTAACTCAGACAATGAGTTCTTTGACACTACCATGGCTGTAAACCCGAGAATACGGGTTGCCCGCCAAGATACAGTCCTGAAACAACAATGCCAGGTTCCAGATTCTCAATAACAATCAATCATCACAGCCCTATCATTTTCAACCATACAAAGACACCGTAACTAGTCAACCGAACACACATCACAATTTAGTAAAGCTCACAGACCATACAAGTTGATTTAAATAGAGCATATGATACAGTAATAGTCAAACAAACAGAAACTAATCACTAATGTAATGTTTTAGACAAACTAAAAAATGAAGTAAACAATGTGATTTTAAATTATTATTGTTTCCCATACGCAGGTGCAGGGAAAAAAGAATCAAACATGTACTCATTAACATTTTGAAGAGTACGAGCAAATTAGTGTAGTGAGTAGGCTAGTAGTACAGGGATGGTGAGAAAAATACTGGTGTGGTGCACCGGAAGCCATAGATGTTTTAATCTCAGGGATTGTGACCCCAACCTTTGAACCAAAGGCAACTGCCTCAACCTCCACCAAACCTAGAGTCATGATATATAGACCTC
>NC_061111.1:58721741-58757979 GCF_002878395.1 Capsicum annuum | reverse complement strand
CAAGTTTGATGGGCCGTCAATGTATTCGATCATAGCAAAATACTTGAGGCTCAGATAAGTTATTAACCCAGGCAATGAGTTTTCTGACACTTCTATGACTGCAAATCTGATAATACGAGTTGCCCCACCAAGATACAGGCCTGAAACAACAATTCCAGGTTCAATTTCTCAATAACAATCAATTATCACAGCCATATTATTTTTTTTCTATTCCATTATTATATGGTTCTATTGTTGCTTTGCCAACACAGTCTCTGAGAAATAGAGTATAACGGACAACACATCGCTAGGACTCTCAAATTCTTAAAGAATATTATTAAAATACTATTTGGTCTATAAGATTCACTTCTAAGCACACAACCTGTGAAGTCAACTCCCAACAGTACCTATGTTTTCTTCTGTTAATTAATTTTCTAATTAAACATCAGTGTTTTTCTCCATAATATTTTTTATTCATATGTATGAAATTCTTGAAGTTATTAATGTAGATCTATCATCCTTAGAGAATAAGGAGGCATATTTATCGTTCTTGAAAAATTCAAGGCTCAGATTTTGTTTTTTTATGAACATGAAAGAGAAAGAAACCAACATGTCATGGTTGCAGACAATGTTTGCAATTGAATGCTATACCAGGTCAGCCCCCAAGACACGAGTACATAAGATTTCTCTACACAGTGATGTAGATTTTCCAGAAAGAAGCATTCATCATCACAGCCTATTTTAATGTGATTTATGAAGATCACGTCACTTGTTATCCTCATTGATAACTTAATCCAGATTTTATCCAAAAAAAGTATTTTCAACCTTACAAAGACACTGTAACTGGTCAATCAAATACACAACACAACCTTCTAATCTAGAGTTAGATGCACTACCATTACGACATGGATGACAAAAGGAAGAATTTGAGACTCAGGTAAAATGAGAGAATGAAGATAGTATCGCGGCAGTAAATCCTATCGATGTTGTAAGACAAACTGCGAGAAGAGGAGCAATTGTATCTCGACTCCTTTGTACATACAGTCAAGATTACTCATCTATAACAAAGACTACGAAATTGGGTGGGGAAAGATAACACAAATCCCATGTTGGGGCAACGATCCCTGAGATAAGAACTTCTATGGCTTTCGGTGTACCTCTAACTACAACACTGATATCCTCATTTACTACACAAATTGTCACATCAATTTTTGCCTTCTCATCCCTGTACTGTAAGCCTAGTAACCTATTAAACATTAAACAATAAACTTTTCTCTGCAACAATACCAAAAGGTCTACAAATTCAAAAATAAACTTTCAACTTACCCAAATAAAGATAATGATAACTCGCTGACAATTTTTAAAATTGAAAATTAACAAAATACAAAAAATGAATTAGTCAGAAACATAAATTGTACCTTCGGCTCTAACCTCAAGAATTTTGAACTCGATTCCTTCGGCCTTCGACCTTACAAAATTCTGTTCCTATAGATTTTCAAATAGATTAAAGAAATTGCACATGCAATTTAAAAAATTACATATATACCCTAAAGGGTTTTGACCACATACCTTGGAGCACCAACTTTGACAACCTTATTTGAGAAAAAATAAAAAATTTTAGCAAAGAGATACCCCGTTCCTACAAAAATTGAGTTAATAGAAATGCATGTGAAAATAAAAAATGCATATACACCAACAAATCAATTTGAGAAATAAATTTAGAAAACCCTATTTCAGTAAACAGGAATTTTTTTAGGCATTTCATCTAACAAATTAAGCTAACCCATTTAGGAAATTTGAGATTTGAGAAAATTTTTAACCAACAAACCTAATAAATTTCAGCTAACCCATTTAGAGAATTTTGTTTCTTCAATGGGTTTGAGATCTTGCTTGAGAGACGATGAAGGTTGAGCAAAGCTAGCTTGACCTTTGGCAGAGAGAGACGATGAAAGAGCAACTTGAGCTTCAACAGAGAAAGAGACTATGAAAGAGAAATGAACTTTTCTTTCTTTTTTAATTATCTAAAAAGTCCTTAATTATATACATACCAGAAGCTTCCTATTATTAAAATTTTAAAAAATAAAATAATTTACTTTTAGTGGCGACGTTGTCGCCACAAAATTAATTCAGAGGCTACATTTTATCAGTCGTCACTAAAAAATGGAGTGAAAATTTTATTATTAGCGGGAACTAAAATTTTTATTATAGTGACAACTATTAGAGGCGACAAAAATTATCCGATACTAAAATATAATGTATTGTAGCGATAATAAATATCGCCACTAAATACTATGTTTTTGCAGCAACATATTGACTCGCCACTAATTGTCGCCACTAAAAACCAGATTTCTTGTAGTGGATGAAGCAATTGCATCATATGTCTCACATTTAAATTTTTAGATGAAAATTATTTCGTTCTTGATTTTGAACCAATAGTGATAGGGGAGCCTTGTTGGCTTGATGCATATGAATGCTGATATATTTTAAATGATACATCTCATGCCAAAGTTTTTTGGGAGATTTATTCTCATAATCAATAATTTAGCTAGAATTGGAGGCATACAATTTCTACTAAACTAATTAGCATTATCAACATAATTTATAGTTTGAAACTGTGCTCTTAATTTAATAATTCAAGTAAACAACTTTAAAAAAAATCAAATTGCAAGTTAATAGAAGAGAAAAGACATAAATTGACCAGTGAAGTCCCGAATTTGCAAAAGAACACTTAAATTTTGTGGGGGTCCTATTACCCCATGAAATACCTTTGAACCATTACAAATATACCCTTTTTCTGTCAATCACAATTTTTAGAAAGCAAGTGAAATCACGTTCCTGTTATTGCTTGTCATGTGTTAAATTTATTTTATTTTCTAATATTTATTTTTATTGTATTTCCTTATTTTATTACCTTATGGACTCTTTTTCCCATTTCTTCTTCTTCTTCTTCATTTGTTTATGACTATGTAACTCCAATCATTTTCTCCCTTTCTAAAAATTCTTTAGTGTGTTCACCATTACCGTCGCCTACAACATCATCCTCATCGCTTTTATCACCAAATCTTCGTCAACTCAAAATGAAAATTGAAAAATCAATATATCAAATTGAATTTTTTCAAATAAAATATCGCTATCAGAATCTTCTTTATGTGAATCCTGCCTTTGATTTGCTCTAAATCAAGTGAGTTGTCACTGAATATCTCTCAAAAAGTCAGATGTTTCCTTTGTTTTTGAATATCTAAAATTCAATTTAATGAGTTTTGAAGAATTATTTGAAATGTGCAGATTGTTTTAAATAAGATTTTTAAATTGAAAAAACAAATTGAAGCAATAGCAATAGAAGAATGTCAATACATTGTTGCAAAATTGGTGACATTGAAAATGGCAAGAAAATAGCAGTGACAACTAATCTGTGAAGAAATAAGAAGAAAGAGGAAAGAAAAGCAAAAAAAAAAAATAAGGGAAAAAAGTTTCAGCATGACAAATAGAAAAATGAAATAAATTTATAATCATTGTTCGAATTTGTCACGCTCTTAAAGAGAGTGCATACACTATCAGGACACCCTTGGCCAATAACATATTAGGCTAAAGTATAATAAACTCAAACTTGAGCTAATAACAATATCATCACTTTGTGATTATCAATATTCTTTTCAAACTTAATTAAAGTAACATGAGTTAATAATATACTTCTCTTATCAAAATTAGTAAAAAGGTGAAATTCAAATCATGACGATCGCACAATTCTTGAGGTCTTGCCTTCTCCATCTTTTGATCTAATTTTTTTTCTTAGCCTTCAAATTTTGAGAAGGTAGAGTCTCGTGCTGATAACGTGTTATAAAATAAAATCAAAATATCAATATCAAACTTAAAGAAAGAAGAGAACTTTAGTAATACTTTTTTTACTACTTTGACACGTATAAAAATATAAAAAAGGGTGCTTATTTATAGACCACCAAACTTACTCCTAAAGGTTGCTAAACTTGACATCAAGTTGACAAGTTGGTAATTTGGCCAACTATTTAGGTATTCAAATCCAAATTGAACAAGTAACTTTGGTTTTCAAATCTAACTTGACTACTAACTATTATCTCTAATAAATGATACTTCACACATATACATGTCACATGACATTCATATTATATAACACTATAGAATATTTTTATTGATTAAATAACTTTGTTCATCGTATTTTCACACCAAACAACCCGTTGTGATTTGAGAGAAATCAAGAAAATTGTTCGGGTGAAGTTCTTTTGAGAAAATGGTCAAAATGGTCCTTAATATTTTTGGAATTTAGAAGAATTTGGTTCTTGTTATATCCCTTGACCATAGGAGTTGTTTAATTGGATGTGTAAGAATAGTGTTGAGTATGGTGTAGTAATAATGATAGGATTAGTAATATAAAACTTAGTCATATTGACATTATTTTTTATTCACTGTCTAATTTGAAATATTAAAAATTACATTCATTATATAATTTAAAAATTACATTCATTATATAATTTAAAAATTACATTCATTATATAATTTCTAAAAATTACACGCTTTGCATCCTCAACATTACATTTTTGTTGGGTACAACAATCGCATTAGTCAACCATTCTGGCTGCTTAACCTCTTAAATTCGATCTTCAATCTTTGCAACCTTTCCTTTGGTGAATTTTTTCTTGTAAGACATATGACATCATTTCTTTAGTTTGATTGAGTGATGTTTTGCGTCCACGCTGAGTTTATGAGTCATCACCTCCAGAGGAATAAATGTCACACCTAAATAGGACCAAGCAAAGCAGTATTCTGCATTAGTATATTAAAATTCAGTAAGTTTAGTTCTAATTTTAGGAATGAGCTTCGAATCCAGCTATGCTTTTCTTTTTGGGAAATGAATAAGAATATTTTACCATTCATTTTGAGATAATTAGATTTGTAGGTGAGTCAAGAACATGTGTAACGATTTTAGCTTCGAGTTAGTAACAAAAGTGTGCAAGATAATAAATAAGCTAAGTAATAACACTAACAATAAGTAAGATATCGAGAACAAATCTGAACGATGGCATAGTCCGTAATACTTTAGCTACAAGCAAGTAGTAACCACAAATGCGCAATTAATGAGCCTAATAGCAATAAAATAGTATTAATTGTCGAAACAATAAGGCAATAGAGGAGGTTTTGAAACAAAGCTAAATGATTTTATTGCTTTGGGACAGAGAAAAGAGAAATAAGATCCCTTTTCAATAGGAAAGGGAGTTGATCTTACTTATATTTATACACCTAAGTGTCATGATCTATGTTGTTTAGCTTAGTTTTGAGGACTTTTAAGCATGGTTTTTCGTGGTGACATACATATTCAGTAATATTTGTGTAATTATGTGTTAAGTCTCATGTTTAGGTGGTTTATATTGCAATTAAATCAATACAAGAGTCAAAATAGACAAGGGAGGTTAGACGAGATAACTAGTTAGACTGGAGTGTTGTAGGAGTCTAATAAGCATGATGAACAATTGTAGGAGTCTATTGGAGCTAATTTGGGTGATGAATAAATCCGCACATGAGGCACAATGGATGAAGAAACAAGGAGCAAGCTTAATCTGAATAATTGATTTGAAAGTACACATGTGAAACTCTTCAAGCTAGAGAATAAGAAGATTGAAGCCAAAAACTCATCAAGATTGAGATGTAATGCAATCAAAGACATGACACGACATTAAAGATCAAGTTTTAGAGAGTCTGGACCATTAAAATAGTATCTTACCGAGATATTAAAGTGCCACAGAGTCAAAGAATAGAAAAAAAACAAAGTTGGAGTGAGTTTAGTCAACTAAGAAGTAGTCTGTCGTGATAGCAACGTACCTCAGAGGTTATGCTCCATTTTATTGGTGTGCCACAGAGGTTATGCTCTATTTTATTAATGTGCCAACCCATAGGTTGTGCTCCATTTTCTCAAGGTGCTACAGACTTGGGACACTTAGCTTTTATTCTAATCATCTTTGGATGACTTGAGATGATTTTGGGGAGGTGGAAACAAGATGGAGGCTTCTCCTAGCATTCTTATTTGTCTGTTTTCATTACTTAATTCTCTTTTATAATTGTAAATTTGATTATGTGTAGCTAAAAACCCTCTTACAGAAGTTGAGGCTACAACATGATTACTTAATTATAGTTTATTAGTTGGGTTTATATGTTTATTATGTCATGTGATTGTCCTTACATTGTTGATTTACTATTCTAAAGAGTCATGAGCTTTATGATAAATCCAAGTCTCAAAATGAACTAACCATGGGACTGGAAGGACGAAATGAAAAATGTAGAGCATGTGGATCATATCTTTAATTGATTAAATCTAATTATTAATGGATGATTTACAGTTAGGTTAGAGATATACCTAAACACCCAACTTGGTTTATAAAATGAGAAGATAACTTAGAGATATACCTAAACACCCAACTTGGTTTATAAAATGAGAAGATAAGTTAGTGTATCCGAATTAGACTCTCACATCCCCGTTTAATAATGTAGTTGTGAGACTAATTTGGGTAGACAACTTAGAGGATGACCATCCCTGAGTTATACCATCAACTTCGTACAATCACCATGAACACCAACATTTGCTTGAAACCATAGTTATGCATAAATGTGAAATAGACACCTCAACCTTAGAACTCTCCATATATTCTTTACAATCCAAATTTCATACTGGTGTTACTTCTTTTACTTAGTTTATAATAGAAAAACTCAAACTCTTTTTAATTATGAATCACACTTTGTTAACTTCGATAGTAGTACTTGAGTTTGATTGTCTTCTAAACATCAGTTCTTGTGGGATTGATATTTGGCTCGTAAGAGCCACTTTATTACTTACACGACCATGTACTCTTGTGTGAGCGGTTGGACATAATAAGTTTTTAATGTCGTATGGGGACTTAAAGTATTGGAAACTTTCTAATCATTAGTATTACTATTTTGTTTGATAAATGCTAACAACTTGGTCTTAACTTCTGAATTTGCGGGTAAACATTTAAATATTAAGCAAGCTTCTATAAAAATGGATTTGGTTGAACCACATCTTGAACCTGAGCAGTGCTTGCACCAATTAAGAAGAAAATTAACACTTCTCTATCCAATCTTGCAAGTTTAACAAGGCAATACCATTCTTGTAGTTATGGGCGATCAATAACCAGCTCGCAGGACAATGTATGAATTGGCAATCCCTCTTGCAACCAATATGACCTCCAGTATCTGCAAACCAAAAGCAGGAGGTAGATTTGAGCTTAAATAAAATATAGTGTAATTGTTACACACAAGCTAACAATTTACAGGCTTGTCACCTAAGGATCCATAATTCCATTTTCAAAATTTTCTAGAGTTTAGTGACATATTCATTTCTACAGGAGTCTCCACAAATTATGTAAGGCTTAATATTTTCGTATTATCACTTTTGGGAGAAGAAAAGAAGTATTTGAAGGCTGAACCATCAAATTCTATCACATTATTGGGCGACCTTGTAAGAAATTTCCTTGTTCTATTCTTTCCATCCAGTAAGACTATGGGCTAAGGAGTAAAATCTTGAGCTTCAAGCAGAAGCCTATGGAGAATTTATACCAAGTGTGGAAGAGTTTCAAGGTTCTTCCTAGATATTATCCTCATCACTAACAATCAAATGATGTTCTAGCCCATACTTTTGTGGAAAGTCTTGACCTGAATACCAAGATTTTGCTAGATTCAGCAGAGGAAGATCAAGCATTAGAGAAAACTTATGATGCGTTGTACACTTTTCTCAACTATATTGCATAGAAAAATCCTGATTAGCGTGGTGATACATCTCAAGGTATGGTAAAGAGGCCTGTAGGTATGATTGAGGTCATACTGACTGGCGTGGAGAGACCTCAAAGGAGTTTTCCTAGTAACACTGAATAAAACCCAAAGCAAGTTATGGAAATCACCTTAAGGACTTATAGAGATTTGATTAATGCACTTTTAAAGAAAAATCATGAGGTGTAAGTAGAGTTTATCGCACCTAGGCCGACTGAAAATTAAGTCGCAATCAAAAAGACTGATAAGAAGGGGACGTTTGAGACAAAGATGAGTTGTCAAGAATGTAGAGAAGGTAGGATGGGAAGTTTGTTAGATCTAGTATAAACTAACTACTCAAATTCAAAGTAGGCAGAGCAAGCACTAGGGAAACTACCACCACTGATCCTTAAAAAGCTCAAGAAAGCACAAGAGGATGCATGTTTCAAAAAGTTCTTTGACATGTTCAGAAAACTACATATTAACCTTCCTTTGTTATATGTTTTGCAGGGTATGCCTAACTATGCTAAATACTTAAAGAACATAGTGGAAAATAAGAAGAAGCTTAGATATATGGATACCGTGGCACTCAAAAGCTCAAGGACCTGGGAAGTTTCACTCTCCCCATACAAATTGGTAAAGGTGACACTGTGAAGACTTTGAGTGATTTGGGGGAAACATCAATTTGATGCCTCCTTTTGTGTTTAATACACTTGTATTAGGGAAGCCATGACCCTCTTTAATTATGTTGTAGATGGCGAACAGAACTAGCGTGGTTCTTGAAGAAATTATAAAGGATATTCTCATTAAGCTTGGTAAGTTCATTATTTTTGCTGACTTTATTATTCTTGAATATGATGCAGATGACATAGTACCAATCATATTGAGATGTCCATTCTCGGATATTAGTGGAGCTTTATAGATGTTAGAGAGGGCACACTCAAGATAAGACTAAATGATAAAGAGGTGGTCTTTATAATGTATAGAGAACCCAATAAACCCTCACACTATAGAGATCTATGCATGATATAGTTATGGAAGTGGATAAGTATGGGGTGTTGGAGTGCATTATTCCAATTACCTCTTCAATATCTCTCAAAAAATGGCCCAATTTCATTAGTAAACCTAATGCTGAAAATCTTGAATGGAATTTTGAAAAAGTGAATGTGAGAAAAGCTGCTGAACTAGAGTTCAAGCACTTAAGTGTTTATAAAAAGTGAGAAGACGGGTCTCAATGGGATAAAAAGGATGGATGTTATGGATGATAATTGTGATGTGTGTTGTGACGCGATAATATATCAGACACTGCTTAGGAGGCAATCCAAGTTAAGGTAATTTATTTTTATTTTCTGGGTATCACCTTTGGTTTTACTTTTGTTTTGTGTTGATAGATTTAAGGAAAGTTTGAGTACTTGATATCTAACCTAAGGAGCATGTCAAAAACTAAGTGTAGGATCCTTTGCATCTTTTTGATGAATATGATGCTACTAGGTAGGTCTAGAGGCCTCAGGTAGTAATTATATTCTTCATTATTAAATTTTACCTTGGATACAAAGTGTAATTTTAAGTGTGGGGTGAGGAATATTTTGATATATGTTTAGGGTGTAATGTTCTATAGGAGTCTTTTGGTTATTTGTTTATATTGCTGATAAGTTTGAAAAATACAAAAAGATTTTCTTTTAGTAGTTTTTAGTTTTATTTATTTATTTATTTTTTGTTTAGGATCACACTTCATCTACCACTTGATTTTTATTTTTAATTCTTTTCAAGAGGTGCCCTTTAAACCGACTATTCCTTTTTCTTTTAAGGATTAATTTAAATTTTTAGTCATAGGTTAAGGAATTTTTCTGATGATGGATGGATGACGACCATCTTGAGAGAAAATTAGTCTATAGGATTTAATACGTAGAACTCTTTCACTAATTTGATGATACATGCTCTTGTTAGGCTACATGACTACATGATGCAAGTTGGTATTGAATTGAAAATATGTTGAATGACTATGTTTGAGAACCTAAGCTCATTTATGTGACTCTTGTTTAATTTTACCTTAAATTTGAATTCTTGTGATTGCTTGATTTAGAGTCTATAGGGTTCCTTCTTGATTTGAACATGTGCCATGTGTGTGAGGTTTTATTGTATTCCATGTTTGCATATTGTTGTCAGAAACTTGTCCGGCATGTTTGCAAAGAAAATTGAAGAATGTTGAGTTTATGAGATGATATTGACATTTCTTTGATAGCCAAGTTTATCCCTTGCTTTATCTACCCATAATGCATGTTCTTAGTTAGCCTGTTGACCCTTTAGCCTATTGTTTGGTAGTTTTATATGTAGCTTATTTCTTCTTTTTTTCAATTGACCGTAATTTGATACAAAACTCCTAAGAACTTTAGTTGAAAAATTAAGATGTTAAGGAGTATAAAACTGACAAAGGAAAAAGTGAAGTTGAATCCTCAAAGTAATAATTATGGGTGTTTGTTGGTGGGGAGTAGTGTAATAAAAAATAAAATTAATCAAAAGAAGCAAATCATATATTGATAACAAATATTCCCTACCAAAGATATGTAAGCTAGCTTAAAGAGATAGAGCAAAATCAAAGAAAGTTGTGAAGATAAAAGTTGTAAATACGTTGGTTGAAGATTAGCTTAATGAAAGCATGGTGTATTAAAGCGCTTGGGAAAGTTAGTCACTATTACTGACTAGAATAATTCATACTCGTCCCTTAGCCTACATTAGCCCGTAAAGTCTTATTTGATCTTAAGATTTTGTATTCTTATATTAGCGAAGTACTACACTAAAGGAAAACTTATGATTCATCGTATGTGGCATGTGAATTCCTTGTGAGAGTGAAAGAAATTATATTATTACGCTCATTCTTGTGTTAAAATTGTGTGTTTATAAGTGAATATGAGTGACTTTCTTATGGTACGAGCACATATTTAATGATGGATAGGTGACTTATGATCTTGTTGTTGATTAATGTGCATGAGTTTACTAACTTTGTAGAGTTAATCCTTGAGGTTAGGAAGTCTTGATGTAGTATACATGTGTTTTCAATTGTAATACGACATGCTTAATGTAGAACTTACTAATTGGGTAGTCATTGTAGTTCTAGCTCGAGTGTCTTAGTTCAAATAATGATGGTAGAGTCTTACTTTATTGCAAGTAGTGTAAAGAGTTATTCGAGGATGAACAAGGTTTTAAGTGTGGGCTGGTGATCATAGATGTATTTATATACCCAAGTGTCTTGACCTACACTTATTTTACTTAGCTTTTAGCACTTTTAAGCATGGTTTTGTGTGGTGAAATTCATATTCAGTAGTTTTTATGTAACTGTGTGTTAAGCCTAATGTTTATGTAGTTTAAAGTGCAATTGAATCAATATAAAAGTCAAACTATACAAGGAAAGGTTAGATGAGATAATTAGTTAAATAGACCTAAGCTATGTTTGTTTTTGTATAGTTTTGATAAGTTTTGTGTATTGTATTGTCTCATTCTTGTGATGAGATGTGGTAGGAGTATATTAGAGATTCTTTGGGTGATGAATGAGGCATTATATGACCACAATGGGTGTAGAACCAAGGAGTAAGCTTTACGTGAACAATGGATTTGGAAGTGCACATGTAAAACTCTTCAAGCTAGAGAATGTGAAAATTAAATCCAAAACTCATTGAGATTGAGATAAGATGCAATAAAATAAATGGAATGATATTAAAGATCAAGTTTGGGAGAGTTTGGACCACTAAAATGGTAACTTACCGCGATATTAAGGTGCTGTGCAGTCAACGAATAGAAAATACAATGTTGGAATAAGTTTAGTCAGCTAAGCATTATCCTGTCACGATAACAGCGTGCCACGGAGTTTTTTCTCTATTTTATTAGCGTGTCACGGAGGTTATGCTCTATTTTATTAGCATTCTATAGAGTTTGTGCTCCATTTTTATCAAGGTGCCACAAACCTGGGTATTTTCGGGTACAAATTGTCTTACACTATCAATAGGGCACTTAGTTTCTATTCTAATCATCTTTGGACGACTTAAGATTATATTGGGGAGGTGAGAAAATTAAGGAGGATTCTCCTATGGTTCTAATTATTCTCTTTTCATTACTTAATTCTTGTATGAACTACACTAATTTATAATTAGAAATTAGATTATTAGTGGCTAAAAACCCTCTTTCTAGGGTTGAGGCTATAACATGATTCCTAAATTATGGTTTATTAGTTGAGTTTATAAATTTATGATGTCATGGTATTGTTCTTGCATTCTTGCTTTACTATTCTAAAGACTCATGAACTTTATGATAAACCCAAGTCTCAAAATGAATTGAATAAGAGTAGATCAGTGGAATAAAGAACATAAGGAGTATGGATGATATCTTTAATTGATTAAATACTAATTTGTAAAGGATAATTTGTGGATAGGATAGACATATACCTAAACAGAACTTTGTTAATAAAATAAGAAGATAACTTAGTGCATCCGAATTAGAGACTCACATCCCCGCTCAACGATCTAGGTTTGATACTAATTTTGATAGATGACTTAGAGGTTTACCATCTTTGAGTAATACTATCAATCTTGTAGATCAATAATCACAATAAATACCAACACCTCTTAATGATTTACTACTTAGGTATTTTTATATGTTCTTTTGGCATTTTCTAGCTATGGGTGGGTATTTATGACTCTCTTGATGATTTAGTATTTATTAATTAAGTTAGCCGATTAGTTAAATTATTTTTTTTCTTGTTTTTGTCTTTTTGGCTTATAAGGCCCTATGTCACAACCCAGTTTATGAGTCTGGATGGTACTTATAAATTTCCATTAGTAGGTAAGCTAATACCATAACCCAGGGCTAACACAATGGGATAATTCGATAAGAAAGGCCCAAATAGGCGAAATTTAAAGAACATCAATTGGTAATATGATGGTTCTAGATAGTATAATAAATCATAAAATACCAATTCCAAAACCTAGTAGAGTTAGTAAAAGAGCAACTAATAGTATTAATATGACTCTAATTCTAGAATAGTTAATACATCTGTCTCGAATACAAAAGACTGAATACAAATAATGTAAGGAAATTAGGTGACTCAAACTTCAAGAGCTCACCCTATCTCTAAAAATCAATAACTGCATGAGCCATGATCAACGGCGACAACAAATACTTGAATTTGCACCAAACAGATACAGAAGTATAGTATGAGTTCCAAAATAATGGGTACTCTATAGGCATCATCGTTTGACTAAGCTAAATCATTATATAAGAATGATAACAGGCAAAATAATCATAACTAAGTCAAGGTACAGAATTGAATCTGAATTATCTCCGATATCACTATATATAAGAATTAAGAAATTTGGAATAACAGTATAACTGAAACACCCTGGCTCTTGACCCTTAGAAAAATTCATGTGGTTGGGTCGTATGATGATCTACACTTAGCCTAGAGGATTCTGTTAGGGGTATAAGTCATAGGGTACCACTCGTATGTTAATATACGAGTTGGTCATATAGGGTTGGATGTTGACCAGTGTGGGGGTCCAAGGTGAGGCCTAAGGTATGATACAAGGTACCACTCGTACCCTAAGGTATGGTTATGGGGGTATGGTCGTACCCTCCTATGAGTCAATTTTTAGCATTTAAGCTGGGGGTATTCTAGATATTCCCACCCCAAAACCCTTAAGTCCCTACGTCTTAAAATATTTTGTGGTCTCTCATAACATACTATTGAAAAAAAAATACTCCAAAAACACTCTCTAACTTACTCTTGAAGATTGGAGGCTAGGGTTTCTACAAGTGTTCATCTAGAGGCTAAAGGCTCAAGTTCTTTCCTTGAATCATCTTGTATAAGGAATGTGACTCTTTCTTCATTGTTAGTTCATAAATTTCATATGTTTTAAAGCTTGATTATGATTCTTAAATGGTGATTTTCAAAACCAATGTTGAGGGTTTTGATGCATGTTGTTGGGTAAGGTTTACTCTTGGTTTAAATTGTGTTTATGCATAATTGTGATAATGGTTTGCACATGTGGGTTCTTGGTAATTGTGGTTTAACAATTGGTCATGGGTTGCCCTAAATTGAATGGTTTTTACTTGGGTTTTGGTCTTGGTAAATACATGCCCTCAAAGTGTTTTTAAAAATGCCTAAAAGGATGAACTAGTCATAGGATAATGTTGTTTTGAACTAAGGCTTGATCTAATAATTATGAAAGGTTGGTAAATGGTTTTGTAAAGGTCTTATTGTCCATGTAATGAACTAAATGGTAACCTTGGTGGTTTAAATTGTCAAATGGGTCTGAGTCCCTGAATATAAATATACACTTGAATTATGTCTTTTCTAGACATTGGGTTTGAATCTCTAAACTTTAAAAGGAATAAGTGTCTTTGTTAAATGATGAGTTCGAGTCCCAAAGTCAATTAAGTGATTAATTGATTGATAATAATAATGGTATGTGGTATACTTACAAGTAGTTTTGGTATGATGATACCAACATAAAGCCTTTGGTAAGTAATTGACTTATTAGTTGTGTATATGGAATGCTGGTTTTAAATTAGGCTTAATGGCAGTATTTATAGTCGGGTCGTAAAAGTAGAGTCTGAAGGACTAATACTAGAAACTGTGCTACCTGGTGCGGGTGTCTTATAACAGGGTGGTTCAAGTCCCCTATATAGGCATTACGTTATGGATACTCTCTGGTTCGTGTGGCTAAACGTATTGGGGCCCTCCAGCGAGGAGGGAGTTGGGCCCATATATCTCGTGGGTGCCTTTTTCTAAGAAGGTCATTCTACACAGCCCAGGTTAATGGTTTCAAAAGTTTATGCTAATCTGGTTCCCTATCCCGGCATAGTATATCTATCTATCTGTCTGTCTGTCTGTCTATCTATCTATCTATCTATCTATCTATCTTTCTATCTATCTATATATATGTGTGTGTGTGTGTGCGCGTGCGTGCACATTGGTTATTTGCATTAAATGATTTGTTTTAGAACTGTTGGCACTATTTTATCCTTATCCTTGAGTTACATGCTAGCACTCCAACCGTTAACTATCTTCGATACTATATCTCCACTTGATGCAGGTGTTGGTCATACTACACCTCTGGCTCATTAGACTTGGACTTCGAATACAACTTGTTCTAACTTTAAGTGGTAAGCTTCCATACTTTGGAAGACTCCATTTCTTGTTTTGGGATTCTAGTGTTTTAATTGGTTTAGTTTTGAACGTCAGTTTTGGCCATGGTCGAGGGCATGTGTTGATCAGATATTTTTTTTGCTTTTGGATAGAGGCTTTGTGGAGCTTCTATGGATTGTATGAGTGGTGTCGGTAGTGTTGTTGGGCTTAGTATTGGCATTGGTATGTGGGCTGATACCATGTGACCAAACTTATGATTGTTCCATCCTATCTTTTTATGTTATGGAATGGTTTAGTAATGGACTTGGTTGTTATTATGGTATTAATTATGGTTGTTTGATTGGGTGTTGGTGCAATTGAACTTGATTGGGTTGGTCACGGTCGTGAACCTATCTCAGAGTTTTAGTGTTGTTATACTTGCTATCTTGTTATATGCTCGAAATTCATTTGACTTAGGGTGTATGCTTTGTTGGTTCGCATGGAAAAATGGGGTGGTCTCTAGTCCTTGTTGGGCCTGAGATGCCCGTTATAATAAAGCCCTAGTTTGGGTCATATCAAAATGGTATCAGATCTTTATGTTTATAGTTGGATAGGATTCCATAAAGCCATGCCGAGTATTCTCTTTCAAGAGTGTGTAGCACACCACACACGTGAGGGAGAGGTTACAAGGCATTTTGGTATGTTCCACTTTCTTGTTGTCTCATTTCAAGCTATAGAGTCTAAGGTCTTGGATTTATTTGATTTCCATTTGCTTGTCTATCAGATTATGCCTTTGAGAAGATCTAAAGCTTATGAAAACTCATCTGCCGTACCTGAGAATAATATGGACGAAATTTTTCCAACTCTTGGAGTCTAGAACAGGGTAAGAGCCGCTATATCTAGCTATCCTCGTGGGGTTCTACCTGTCCCCACTGATCTTGCTTAGTCAGATAAAGGGAAGGCTACTAATACTAAGTTTCATCGCTCCATTAACTTATTAAATCAGTTGGTAGCTTCTTAATCGGTGTGTGGTGTTCTGGATACTCCATTATCTGAGGGCACAAAGGTTGCCAATTCATTAGGTTGAATTCTCCTCTGTTCATGGGTTCAAAAGTTGAGGAGAATCCTCAAGCCCTTATTAATGAGATGGAGAAGATTCTCCATATTATGCATGCCACTGAGGTGGAAGGCATGGAGTTTGTCGCTTACCAGTTAAAAGACATGGAACACCAATGGTATGATGAGTGGGAATAGTGTAGGGGTGATGGTGGTGACTCTGCATTATGGGATGACTTTTCTAGTACCTTCTTGGACCACTTTTTTCCTCAAGAGTTGAGGGAAACAAAAGTAGAGGAATTTGTGAATCTAAGGTAAGGGAGGATGTCTGTCAAGGAGTATGCCTTGAAATTTCATCAGCTCTCTCGGTATACTCCAGAGATAGTAGCTGATATGAGGGATAGGATGCGTAAGTTTTCTTTTAGGTTATCGCAGGATTTGATCCTTGAGACCAATGTGTCCTTGCTGATCAAGGACATGGATATTTCTAGGTTGGTTGTGTATATGCAACAAGTGGATGAGGAGAAAAGAAAGTAGTCCGATAATGGTGAGAGGTAGGGAAAGAATTTTAGGTCTTCTCATCAGAGTAGTGGAGATGGTAGTAAGTGACCAATGAAGAAGTCAGAGAGCTCTGGTTCCTTCTCCACAACTAGTGCTCCTTACCCAAAACCTTTGGGTGATTGTCAGTCTCAGAGTAGTGGTAGGTCTCAAGCACAGGGTGCCCAATCTCAAGCTAGTGGGGCTCAGTCAGCTCCGTCCCACCTACCTTGTAGATTCTATGGGCATTTTTACCCTAGGTTTTGTAAGGAAAGGAAGAATAGGTGTTTTTACTATGGTCAGATTAGTCACATGCAACATGACTGTTATGTTAGGATGGCTTTTGGGCCAGTAAGGCTCATATGGCGTCTTCATTTTCTCCTACACCAAAGGGTGTTATGTTTGCATCTGTTTCTATTTTCAGTACCGACACTATCCAAAATTGTTATATGCTCTTTTATCTCGCTAAGATTTTGAGGCATCTCCCGATGTAGTGACTAGTATGTTAAAACTTTTTTCTCGTAATGTGTATTATTTTCGTGATCCAGGGTCCACCCTTTCTTATGTAACCCTGTATGTGGCTGTATATTTTAGTTTTAATCCTGAATTTATTTCTAATCCTTTTTGTTTATCTACCCCAATTGTTGGCTCTATTATTGCTAAAATAGTCTATAGGGGATGTGTGGTATCTATTAGTGGTAAAGAAACTCTTGTGGATTTAATAGAGTTAGATATGGTTGACTTTGATGTCCTATTGGGGATAGATTGGTTGCATTCGTGTTATGCTTATTTAGATTGTCAGACCCGTAATGTCATGTTTAAATTCCCTAACGAGCTGATCATCGTGTGAGAAAGGGGTTCTCTAGTGCCTAATGGGAGGTTCATCTCATATCTTAGAGGCCGAAGGTTGATCTACAAAGGGTGTTTGTATCATTTGGTTTGAGTAAAAGATTCTAACTCAGAAGGTCCTTCTCTAGAATCTGTCCCTGTGGTTAATGAGTTCCCTGAGGTTTTCCCTGATGATCTTCTTGGTGCTCATCCCGATAGGGAAATTGAATTTAGGATTGATCTTATTTCGGACACTCGTCCTATTTCTATTCCCACGTATAGAATAGCTCCGGCTGAGTTATATGGGCTAGTAGAAGGTTATTGATTTTGTGATTGGCGGTGATGGTATCTTGAGGTACCAAGGCAGGTTATGCATTCCTGACGTCGATGGATTGAGATAAAGGATTTTGGCAGAAGATCATGAATCTCGTTGTGTTATTCATCCTAGTTCTACAAAGATGTATCATAATCTTAAGGTGTGGAACAATATGAAGCGAGATATGGTTAACTATGTGGCTAGATATTTAGTCTGCTAACATATGAAAGTTGTGCATATGAGACTCAGTGGTTTGTACCAAGAGATTAAGTTTCCCGAGTGGAAGTGGGAAGCGATTAACATAGATTTTGTTATCGGTCTTCCTCGGTATAGGAATCAATATAATTCAATTTGGGTTATTGTCGACAGATTGACTAAGTCCGCTCACTTCTTGCCGGTGAGGACTAGTTTTTTGGCGGAGGATTATACGAAGTTATATCTTGCGGAGATTGTGAAATTGCATGGTGCTCTAATTTCTATAATTTTGGATCGTGTTACTCCATTCTTATCTCTGTTTTGAAAATCGTTTTAGAAGGGTTTAGGAACTAAGGTGTTCCTTAGTAAAGCTTTCCATTTAAAGTCGGATAGACAAGCGGAGAGGACCATTCTGACATTAGAAGATATGCTTCGTGCCTGTCATCGATTATGGAGGTAATTGGTTTGACCATTTGCCTTTGATTGAATATGCTTGTAATAATAGTTATCACTCTGGCATCGGTATGGCTATTTTTTAGGCGTTGTATGGTAGGAGATATCCTTCTCTTATTAGGTGATATGAATTTGGCGAGGGTAAGTTATTTTACCCTGATTTGGTTCACCAAGGTTTGGAAAAGTGAAAGTGATTCGTGATAGATTGCAAGTTTCTTAAAGTTGCCAAAAGTCCTATGCGGATATGAGGTGTAGGGATTTGGAGTTCAATGTAGGTGATTGGGTATTCTTAGAGGTATCTCCCATGAAGGGAGTAATACGGTTTGGTAAGAAGGGTAAGTCCTCGGTATGTCGGTCCCTACTTGATATTGAAGAGGGTTTGCAATATTGCTTATGAATTAGAGTTGCCATCTAGCTTGAGCTCCAATCATCAGGTTTTCTATGTTTCTATGTTGAGGAAATATGTGGGTGATCATTCTTTGGTTATTCCTTTGGAAGGGTTGGATATTGTAGATTCCTTATCATATAAGGTAGTTCCAGTTGAGATCTTAGATCGGTAGATTCATCGGTTGTGAACCAAGGATATAATTTCAGTTAATGTTCTATGGTGGAACCATAAGGTGGAAGAAGCTACTTAGGAAGTGGAGGAGGACATAAAGTCTGCATCCACATATGTTTTCTGCTCTGGATATTCATGCGAAAGGTATGTGTTCTTGAACATATCTTTATTTTCTGAGTTTGTTAAAGGAAATATTGATTTCCCTACATTTTTATTTTCAGAGTTTGTAAAAGGAAAGGTTGAATCCTTGCATCTTAGATTTCTTTCTTAAAGGTTAGAGTAGAGATATTTGGGGGTTTAAATCATGCTAGTACTATCTTGCCCGTCATTCGACGAAGATTGATCTAAGTGGGGGAGATTGAAATAGCCCGACTCTTGACCCTCAGAAAAATTCCTGATTTTTTGAGTCTCTGGACAAGATACGGTTCGAGCATATGAGTTGTATGCTTGGGTATGGCTTAGGGTCCCTTTCTCTTATGATTATCAATGAGTTTTTATTTGGTTTCTTTCCAAGGTACGACTAGGATCATACAATTTGTATGGTAGTGTATGAGTTGTATGTGGTTGGGTCGTTTGACGCTCTACACTTATCCTAGAGGATTCTGTTAGGGGTACGAGTCATAGGGTACCACTTGTATGTTAAGATATGAGTTGGTCGTATGTTGACTAATATGGGGGTCTAAGGTGAGGCCTAGGGTATGAGACAGGGTACTACCCATACCCTAGGGTACGGTTATAGGGGTATGGTCGTACCTTCTGTGAGTCAGTTTTCAGCATTTAAGCTGGGGGTATTCCAGATATTTCCCACCCCAAAACCCTTAAGTCCCCACGTCTTAAAATATTTTATGGCCTCTCGTAAAACACTATTGAAAAAAAACACTCCAAAAATACTCTCTAACTTACACTTGAAGATTGAAGGCTAGGGTTACTACAAGTGTTTATCTAGAGGCTAAAAGGTCAAGTTATTTCCCTGAATCATCTTGTATAAGGCATGTGACTCTTCCTTCATTGTTAGTTCATAAATTTCATGTGTTTTAAAGCTTGATTATGATTCTTAAATGGTGGTTTTCAAAAACCAATGTTAACGGTATTGATGCATGTGTTGGGTAAGGTTTACTCTTGGTTTAAATTGTGTTTATGAATGATTGTGGTAATGGTTTGCACATGTGGGTTCTAGGTAATTGTGGTTTAACAATTGGTTACCTTAAATTGAATGGTTTTTACTTGGGTTTTGGTCTTGGTAAATGCATGCCCCCAAAGTGTTTGTGAAAATTCCTAATTAGATAAACAAGTCATGTGATAATGTTGTTTTGAACTAAGGCTTGGCCTAATGATTATGAATGGTTGGTAAATGGTTTTATAACGGTCTTATTGTCCATATAATGAACTAAATGGTAACCTTGCTGGTTTAAATTATTAAATGGGTTTGAGTCCCTAAATATAAATATACACTTGAATTATGTCTCTGCTAGACATTGGGTTCGAGTCCTTAATCTTTAAATGGAACAAGTGTATTTGTTAGATGATGGGTTCGAGTCCCAAAGTCAATTGAGTGATTAATTGATTAATAATGATAATGGAATGTGGTATAGTTACAAGTAGTGTTGGTATGACGATACTAACGTAATGACTTTGGTTAGTAATTGACTTATTAGTTTTGTATGTAGAATGATGATTTTAAATTGGGCTTAATGGTGGGATGTGTAGCCGGGTCTTGAAAGTTGAGTCCAAAGGACTAACACTTGAAACTGCGCTAGCCATTACGAGTGTCTTATAATAGGGTGGTTCGAGTCCCTCGAATGAATCTATGAATGGGAGGTTAGAGTCCCCCTTACTACATGTATTGGTTTTTATGTCACCTTGATTATGTCGGGAGGTTCGAGTCCTCCATATAGGCATTACAGTTATAGATACTCTCTAGTTTGTGCGGCTACACGTACATGGGCACTTCCTGCTAGGGGAGAGCTGGTCCCATATAGCCCTTGTGTGCCTTGTTCTAGGACGGTCATGCTACACAGCCCAAGTTAATGGTTTCAAAAGTTTATGCTAATATGGTTCCTTATTCCGACATAGTATAGCTCTATATAGGTGTGTGTATGCGTGTGCGCATTGGTTGATTGGTTTTGGAACTGTTGGCACTATATTATCCTTTTTCTTAAGTTACATTGTAGCACTCCAACCACTAACCGTATTCGATCCTGTATCCCAACGGATGCAAGTGTTGCTCATACTACACCTTTGATTTAGTAGACTTGGACTTTGGATACAACTTGTGCTAACTTGTAGTGATGAGCTTCCATACTTCGGAAGGCACAATTTCTTTTTTTGGGATTCTTATGTTTTTTATTGGTTTAGTTTTGGACATTGGTTTTGGCCATGGTCGGGGTTATGTCCCAACCGGATATTGTTTTACTTTTGGATAGAGGCTTTGTGGATCTACGATGGATTGTATGGGCGGTGTCGGTAGTGGTGTTAGTCTTAGTATTGGTATTGGTATTGGGGCTGATACCATATGACTGAACTTATGATTGTTCCACCCTATCTTTTTATGTTATGGAATGGTTTGGTTGCTATTATGGTATTGGTTACATTTGCTCGGTTGGATGTTGGTACGGTTGTACTCGGTTGGGTTGGTCACGGTCGTGAACTTATCCCAGAGTTTTAGTGTTGTTAGACACGCTATCTTTTTATATGCTCGAAATTCATTTGACTCAGGGTGTATGCTTGGTTGGTTGGCATAGGAAAATGGAGTGGTCTCTGGAACTTGTTGGGCATGAGATGCCCATTATGACAAGGCCCTGGTTCGGGTCATGTCAATAACATAAGGCACGAACACATGCTGATATCGCCACATATAACAAGCATGGAATATTAAAAATAACAATATAATAAAAGGTATCAATCAAGCCAATATCGTCGAGCATAAGGAATAAATGATTTATAAAGCAACACAAGTGCAAACACAAGTAAAAAGTTGGCGCCCATACACCAACTAGTGCATAAAGTAAGGAACCCATCACAGCATTTCATACCACCGGAGAGTACACCCAAGAGAGCATAAAGTAAAGAATCAAATAGTCAATGTATATATATGTATGTGTGTGTGTATATATAACCAACTTTCTTATTATCCATAGTTTTCCACAATTTCCATCAAACCGCCAATTGTCAATATTCATAATCATCACCAATAATCATAATTGAATACCATATAAGAATTTACTCGTAACCATAACCATACCATCATATAGGCACCTATCTCATCATTACACCCTATTTAATCATTATTAGCTAGCCAATGCTTATTACTAAACCAATTACTTACTAGTCATCATATGACCTTTAATTTTTATCCATCCACTATTCATTACTTTGTCACTATTGATGGATCAACGACTAATCATTATTTATTCACTAGCCAAAAATAGCATCTAGTCAAGATTCACCACTAGACTGTATTCTCCAATTAATCAATATTCGTTTCTAGCCAACATAATCCCACTAGTCACTATTTAAGACCACTAATCACCACGAGTACACTTATTTATCTCTTAACTAACATCTCTTATTAACTAGCATTATTACTCCACAAATCCTCTTTAAACTACAAATCCACATCATAAACTTAGTCATCAATAGCAACTACTCATCACCATTGCTAAAACCATTATCATTAACCACCATAATGAAATAATCATCCCTATTAATAGCCACCAATGCCTCTAGTCCTCTTTATCACTAAGGTTCACAAATCCACTAGTCACTATTAGTCATTTAAGTAATATCCACCACTAAGCATCTTTCATCCTTAAATCAAACTACTATACCACTTTATACCTCAACCCATTAGAAGACTATAACCAATACCTCTAATATCAATATTATATCCAACTACCTAAGAACATAAATAAACATATAATTGCCATACATAGGGCTAGCCGAATTCAACCGGTAGGTGCACACGTATGCACATCAATAATCATATCCTCCAGCCTTTCCAGACATCATCATGTCATAATAATATCATCTGGACTCGAACCGGGTATCAATAAATCATCATAATATCCTCCGGTCTTATCGGGTATCAATATATCATCATAATATCCTTCGGCCTTGTCAGATATCAATATATCATTATAATATCCTCTAGCCTTATTGGACCTCAATATATCATCATAATATTTTCCATTCTTTCTGGGTATCAATATATAATATTAATATCCTTCGGATTTGAACCAGCTATCAATATCATCAATATATCCTCTAGAATCGAATAGGGTATCAATATCATCAATATATCCTCTGAACTCGAATCGAGTATCAATATCATCAATATTTCCTTTGGACTCGAATCGGGTATCAACATCATCAACATATCCTCCAAACTCAAACTGGGTATCAATATCATCAACATATCCTCCGAAATTGAACCTTGAAAAAGGATGGATTCATACCTTTAATCCATTGTTAATCACAAAAATATATGTTTATCAAGCTTCTAACTCACCCCCAAGAATTAATTTAAAGTTAATCTATAATTTTAGGGCTTCTAGAGCTTAAAGGAGAGTGAAAATGATCAATTTCGTGACCAAGGGGGCTATTTATTGTACCTTGGTCGAGGTTAATGGGGTCCGCAAGGTCTAAACTTATTTTTGACCTCTCGGAGTCATTCAGACTCTATTTTTCACAAACGAACTATGTAACCCCACTAATTACTATGTTCCAGATGCATTGATAAAGTTAGATTTTCTATCTAGGTCCATTTAGACCAATTATGGGCCCCAAACCCATGTTAATGATTTTCTCACTTTTCAACCAATTGATCGAAATAAACTCGGGTGTCTTGCAACCCAAACCAAGGGATTTTCTTGCCTAAAATTGATATTCTAGAGTTACTGGCATAGTTGGAAGTTGCATACGAGGTTGTTTAATTAAAATTTTTTCTTGATGACCATTTGAAACCAATGAATACTTCTAAATGGAAAATTGGTCCTAAAACCAAAAAAATTGCCTGGTAACCGAATTATCAGTTCCTATAAATGACTTGAGGTAGCTATGGAAAAACTCTAATGACAAAAATAAGTAGATAGTACAGAAAATGACCTGAAGGGACATTACATTATCCACTACTAAGGACCTTTTATCTCTGATAGTTAAGGATAAGGAAGTACCTGAAGCCTCGAACAGGTGAGGATACTGGTCCACATCTCGCTCTCGATTTCCTATGTGGCCTCCTTTACTAGGTAGTGTCTCTACCGAACCTTAGCAACTGGATCTTCTCTGGAGCGCAATCTCCTCACATAACTAGCCAAAGTGATCACAGGCTCCTTAACAAAGATCAAATGATCATCCAGCTGGGATGAGCCCCATCAAAACACATGAGATGGATTAGTACTAAGTGGCCGCAAAATGGAGATATGGAAAACTGTATGAACTACAGTAATAACTGGAGGTAAAACAAACTCATAAGCTACCTCACCAGCAGCACTGAGAATCTTAAAGTGTCCAATATTTCTCAAACTGAGCTTATGTAATGCCCCGAGGGTACACCCTAGACACCACACGGTTCCTATAGCCCCGAAGGACCACAAGCTGACCCATGCTGGTACCTGCTATGAGCACTGAATAAAATAATAGAGAACATATGCAGAACTTAACTAAAATGCCAGAAGTTTTAAATTCAAAAAATAATATGAATTCAAAATACTGATGGCATCTGTCTGAAAATAATACTGTTAGACTATCAATAACAATTGATAACTGACTAACTGACTAAAAGTGTCTTAAAGCCTCTAACTGACTAACTGTAGAGTTGATGGGACAAGTCCCCAACTAACTCCGATTGACCACTAAATTGAACTAAAATAAACATAAAAGGTCCTCAGAACATGAGGACTCACCACTGCTACTATTGCTGATGCACTGGGAGACCTAGGTGTGGTTAGGAACCTAAGCATCCAAACCTATGATATGAGACATCATAGCGCAAGAAACAAGTATACGGTCATTAGTTTGAATGTACTGGTATGCTAAATAAGGTAGGTTGGTATGCATGGTTTATGTGCAGGAGTGGCAACTGAATGAATAAATAACATGAAATACCGAATAAAATGCATGAAATTTGTAAAGATCGAGAATGCACGACCAAACATAAAACATATTCTAAATATAGTTTATAAACTGAAATACTGAAATTTAATGACTGAATTATTGATAATTGTATGCTATGGTTAATACAAGACTAAACTGAAGTATACTGAATACTGAACTGAGACTGTGGGAGCTA
Organism: Capsicum annuum; assembly: GCF_002878395.1. Classification (NCBI taxonomy): domain Eukaryota; kingdom Viridiplantae; phylum Streptophyta; class Magnoliopsida; order Solanales; family Solanaceae; genus Capsicum; species Capsicum annuum. Next base: position 58,732,865 of record NC_061111.1, on the reverse strand, counting down.
TCATCTAACCGATATACTCCAATGAGCTAATTTAGGGTCTAACTTGTGACCCGAGTTGGAAGAGTGTCAGTACCATGCCATGGGTACTAACACTGGCTGTGTGGATCCACTAAAGTATTATCCCGAAAGACTAAGGGTTACCCTCAATTGGCAGGTGCCCTTATGAGATCAATGTCAACCCTCAATTTGAAGGTTAATGTCTCAACCTACTCTAGCTATGTAGTTTTGGAACACAGGGACTGCTACTAAAGGTCACACCCTCAACTCGTAAGTGAGCCCCCCATCCCTGGGTTCACTCGGTGCTAAATCCTACTCCCAACTGAACTGACTTGAAATACTAAACTGTTCTAAGGTTAACCTATTATAATAACTGACAGAAATAATAATGCTCATAATGAATCTGAAACAATTCTGAAGATACTAAGACTAAGTAACAACTATGTTTTCGGGTACTCATAACCCCCAGGACTCGATAGCAATAATAACAAAATAGTACTAAAACTTTGAGGACATAGTGTGAAGGCACTTATTCAACATTCATTCTTGTAGGCATTTCATCAAACACTTGATATTCATATTTTAAATTAAAAATGGGAATAGTTTAAAGCTCGTAGTAATAGCATGATTTCAACATCAGAATCACTAATTATGATTTAAATCAGTGAATAGCATTATTCAAATGTGTGGGGTTCAATAATAACAACAATTTCATATAAACATGGTGTAGAATCAAAATTCATGAGGATTCATGGTTAAAATCACAATAACTTGTAAAAATCATAACTTTGAATTTGAAATTAGATTCTTGGACTCCATGGGTGAAAGGAACCCATGGATGAACATTTAACATACCTTAGTTGAAGAGTTATTGGAAGTTCTTGGTGGATTTCTTGAGAATTGATCTTGAATGTTGAAGGGGCTAGGGTTTGTTCTTGAGAGAATTTGGTTTTAAATTGACAGAATTTGAATAAAAGATGACCAAATTGCTTTTGGGGGCTTTCATCTCGTGTTTTTCATGGTTTGGGGCCATAGGAAAAGACCAAACTGTCCCTGAAAACTAAAAGTTTTAGCAGAATCCCGATTTTAAGCCTTATCATTAAGCGGTATTGGTCCCACCGCTAAAAGCACCACTGAGAGGTGTAATGGTGGTGACCTACTGTATCACACGAAAAATACTATAACTTTTCACTCGGGTATAGGATTTAGGTGAAATTGATATCGTTGGAAAGATAATTCAATTATCTATCTGTTGGTTGGTCATGAGCTCAAAAAATTTTAGTAAAGTGAAGGATATGCTTGTTTTAAGTTGACTATAGCATCATCCTTCTCAAGAACTCAATTGGTAAGGGATATTTTGATTCGTCTAATAGCTAGGAGTTATTTGAGGCCTTAATAAACATTAAAATCACACATAAAACTACCAAAACATATAATTTATTTCTCATCAACCTTAAGCATGGTACTAATATTGGTTTGGATTTTTGGGGTATTACAATATCTCCCCCTTGGGGACATTCGTCCTCAAATGAGGTTGGTTAAGCTGAGAACACTGGGAAATTGAGGTTACATGCTGAATATACATGCTAAAAATGTGATTACAAGACTGAGCTTAGAACATGACATATAACTGAATTGGTTTCATGAAAGCATGAATGATATGAGAATGATGTGCAACTGGAACTAAGCATGGAAAAGAGAAATTCTAGTAAAAATTATTTCCTTAATCTGAGTCTGAGTTTGCAGAGAAGAGATAAGGGTACTTAGTCTGTATATCTGCTTCTGCTTCCCAAGTGGCTCCCTCAACGGATTGGTTTCACCAAAGAACTTTGACCAAGGGAACTTCTTTGTATCTTAGTCTACGAATCTGGCGATCAAGGATCTCGACTAGAATTTTTTTGTAAAAAAGGTTGTTCTGAACATCTACGCTCTCTAATGGGACAACTACAGTTGGATCACCAATACATTTCTTCAATAAAGAGATATGGAATACTGGGTGCACTGATGCTAAGTCTGCAGGCAACTCAAGCTCATAAGCCACCTTTCCAAAACCATACATAATTCTGTAAGGGCCAATATATCGGGGACTAAGTTTCCCCTTCTTACCAAACCTCTTTACCCTCTTCATGAGAGAGATTTTTAGATAAATGAAATCACCAATCTTAAACTCAAGATCATTTCTCCTCACATCGGCATAAGATTTCTGTCGGCTTTGGGCTGCCTTAAATCTCTCTCAAATTAGCTAAACTTTCTCCAAAACATCAAATACCAAATTAGGCCCTATCAAAGCGGTTTCACCTATCTCAAACCAACCAATTGGAGATCGATATCTCCTTCCGTATAGAGCCTCAAACAGAGCTATCTGAATACTGGAATGATAACTGTTACTATACGCGAATTTAATCAAAGGCAAATGGTCATCCCAACTACCCTTAAAGTCAGCTACACATACTTTCAACATATCCTCAAGAGTATGAATGGTCCTCTGCCTAACCATCTGTCTGAGGGTGAAAGATTGTACTGAGGTGAACTTGGGTACCAAGACCCTTCTAAAAAGCTTTCCAAAAGTGAAAGGTAAACTGAGTACCTCTATCTAAGATGATAGATAGCGAAACACCATGCAACCTAACCAACTCTCTAATATAGAGATTGGCATAGTCCTCGGCTGAATAAAAAGTATGGACTAGTAAGAAATGGACTGATTTGGTCATTCTGTCCACAATAACCCAAATTGAATCATGCTGACGACGAGTACGAGGCAAACTTGTCAGAAAATTATGTTTGCTTCTTCCTACTTCCAAGTGGGAATACTGAACTCCTGCATAGAACCACTAGACTTTTGATGTTCAATCTTAACCTGCTGATAATTGGAGCACTTAGCTACAAACTCTGTAATATATCTCTTCATCCTACTTTACCAATAGATTTCCTACAGATCGCGGTACATTTTCATGGCCCCTGGATGAATAGAGTAATGTGCACTATGCACTTCTGCAAGAATTCACTGCCTCAACTCATCAACACACGACACACACATTCTACCCATGAAATACAACAGACCATATCCTATTTGGGAGAAAACCTCTACTTTCTGATCTCTGACTGACTCCTTCAGCTTCACCAGACTAGGATCCCTATCTTTCTTTTCATTCACTTTGGCAACCAAAGAAGATTCAAACTATTCTGCACCCATACACTACCCTCAGCTGAAGTAACCAAACGAACACCTAATCTGGCAAGATGATGAACTTCCCTAACTAACTTTTTCTTATTACCCTCAGCATGAGCAACACTACCCATAAAAAATCTACTTAGGGCATCTGCCACTACATTGGCCTTGCCCGGATGATACAAAACACTCAATCATAGTCTTTCAACAAATCTAACCATCTCATCTAGCTTAAGTTCAAATCTTTCAGCGAAAATCCATACTATAAGCTTTTGTGGTCTATGAACACATCTATATGCAACCCACACAAATAGTGCCCCCAAATCTTTAAGGCAAACAGAACAACTGTTAGTTCATAATCATGGGTAGGGTAATTCTTCTCATGGGGCTTAAGCTGTCAAGAAGAATAGGCCACAACGTTACCTTTTTGCATTAAAAAACATGCCAAACAGACTTTGGAAGCATCACAGTACACAACAGACCCGTTTAAACCATCAAAACTATGGTTGTGGTGAGTCGAGTCTTCAACTTCTGAAAACTCTTCTTACAAGAATCTGACCACTGAAACTTAACTTTCTTCTGAGTCAATATGGACATGGGGGATGCAATAGATGAAAACCCTTCAATAAACCATCAGTAATAGTCATCCAAACCTAAGAAACTCCTGATATATGATGGAGAGATGGGTCTAGGCTAGTTTGTCACCCCTTTATTCTTTTGAGTATCAACTTTAATGCCATCACTGAAAATAATATGGACAAGAAAAGCTACTGGTCTTAGCCAAAATTCGCACTTACTGAATTTAGCAAACAACTAATGGGCTCAAAGAGTTTGCAATATAATTTTGAGGTGGTCTGCATGGTCATTTTCATTATGAGAATAGACAATAATATTATCAATGAATACTATGACAAACATGTCTAGGTACTGCTTGAACACTCTGTTCATCAAGTTCATGAAAGCTGCTGGAGCATTAGGAAGATCAAAAGACATGACTAGGAATTTGAAGTGACCATATCAAGTTTTGAAAGCTGGTTTTAGAACGTCACATTCTCTGACTCTGAGCTGATGACAGCCAGATCTGAGGTCTATCTTAGAGAAGTAACTAGCACTCTGAAGTTGGTTAAATAAGTCATCAATTCTAGGGAGTGGATATTTATTCTTGATGGTGACTTTGTTCAACTGATAGTAATTAATGCACATCCTAAGAGAACCGTCTTTCTTACATATAAAAAGAACTGGTACGCCTCATGGGTAAATACTGGGTCTAATGAATCCCTTATATAAGAGATCCTTCAATTGCTCCTTAAATTCCTTAAGTTTGGCTGAAGCCATTCGATATGGTGGAATAGAGATAGCCTGGGTATCTGGAAGAAGGTCTATTCCAAAATCAATTTCCCTTTTGGGAGAAACTACGAAAAGGTCTTCAGGGAACACATTAGGAAATTCCCTTACTACAGACACCGACTCAAAACTTGGAGTTTTAGAACTAGAGTCTTTGACTTGCACAAGATGGTAGACACACCCCTTGAATATCATTTTCCTCTCTATAAGGTATGAAATAAGCTGACCCCTAAGAGCTGTGGTACTACCCCTCCATTTAAGGACTGGTTCATTTATAAATTGAAAGTGAACGATTATATTTCTACCATCAACTAAAGCGTAGCATGAATGAAGCCAATTCATGCCGAGAATGATGTTAAAATTCATCATCTCTAGTTCTACAAGGTCTACTGATGTAACTTTCTGAGACATTATAATCGGGCAGTTCCTGTATGGCCACCAGGCTATGATAGACTTACCCACTGGGTAGATAATAATAAAGGATTTGTTAAGGTTTCGAGATTGACTCCAAAGTTGACAACTATATAAGGGGTTACAAACGAAAGAGAAGCTCCAGGATCCAGCAAAGCATAAACATGTAAATAAAGACCTATAACGTACTGGTAATCACATCAGGAGAACTTTCCTAATCCTATCGAGACTGTAGTGCATAAAGCCTATTCAGACGCTGACCACTAGTAGCACTGGAAGTGGCACCTTACTGAGTTGGGTGGTCGGCTGGAACTAGGGGACGACTGGACTGACCCTGCTGACCACTCATTGGGTAATCCCTGACTCTGTGTCCTAGCTTGCCACACCTAAAACATTTGTCACTACTGACTCTACAAATACCCAGATGGTTTCTACCATATTTTTGGCAAAGAGGATTTGTACAACCACTGTTTACACTGCCTTGGGACTTAGAGCCTTGCATCCTTTCCCAATTGTCATTCCTGAACTTGGGTACTGGTGTACTAGCTGGAGATGGAGCAGGATCTAAAGATTTCTAACAAAGTTAAGGACGGTTACCACCTTCTGACTTTGGCATAGTAAAATTAAAGCTACCTGTTCTAGTTCTCTTGTTGTCCCTCTATCTCTCCTTAAGCTTCTGCTCCTCAATCTATTAAGCATGGAACATAAGCCTAGATATATCTATCTTCTTAATTAGCATCACATTCCTACACTCCTTGACCACACTATTAGATACCCAGACACAAACTTGCTCATCCTAGACCTATTATCAGCCACCATATGAGGAGCATACCTAGCTAACTGAGTAAACTTAAGGGAATACTCCTTTACACTCATGTTGCCTTGCCTCAAGTTGATAAACTTTAACACTTTGCCTTTCCTCAGCTCCAACGGGAAGAATCTATCTAAGAAGCCTGTAGCAAACTCCTCCTACTCTACAGGCCTTGTTTCTGTGCTTTTTTCCCCTTTTCACTGCTTAAACCAGGTATGGGATACATCCTACAACTGGTAAGCAGGCAATTCATCACTCTCACTAGAAGTCACCTCCATAATGCCTATTACCTTCTGGACTATGTCTAGGAATTCTTGTGGGTTCTCCTCAGGTTTGGATCCCCAAAACAAAGGAGGATTCATTTGGGTAAAGTCTCAAATCCTGGTTGTGGCAGTTTTTTCCACTGGTTGGCTGAAATAGCAACTGGTCACTCATTTTTGGCTACTTTGGAGTGAGCTAGAGTAGTGAATGCAGCTCTGAACTCTGCATGAGAAATATGCTCATTCAAGAGATCTTCCTGAATGGGCGAAGGTGTTAGCTCATTTTTGTTTCTTCTTCCATTAGTCTTTTTGGGAGGCATGTTCTGTAAAAGGAAGGAAGATTGAGTTAGATAGAGAGTTTAGCTTAGGTTCATGCTCAATTGCATGACATGAATACTGAAAGAAGGGAAATTTTTTCTAAAACATCTTGTAGCCTCCTGTCCATAAGTGTGGCGCGCTTCACACCCATGCACTTGACTCTACTCAACGCGACTTTCAGACTCCCTCGGACACTTTAAAACCTTAGGCTCATATACTAAGTTTGTAACACCCCGAGGGTACACCCTGGACGCCACACGATGCCTAAATCCCCGAAGGACCACAAGCTAACCCATGCTGGTACCTGCTGTGAGCATTGAATAAAATAACTGAGAACGTATGTTGAACTTAAATGAAAATGCCTTAAGGTTTTAAATACAAAAAGTAATACGAATTCAAAATACTGATGACATTTGTCTAAAAATAATACTTTAAGACTGTCAATGACAACGAATAACTGAATAACTAACTGAAAGTGTCTGAAAGCCTCTAACTGACTTACTGTGGAGTTGATGGGACAATTCCCCAACTAACTCTGAATAGCTACTGAATTGATCTAAAATAAATAGAAAAGGTCCTCAAAACATGAGGACTCATCACTGCTACTGCTTCTGATGCGCTTGGAGGCCTAGGTGAGGTCAAGAACCTAAGCATTCGAGCCTATGATATGAGACATCATACCACAAAAAATGAGTATGCGGTTAGTACTTTAAGTGTACTAGTATGCTAAATGAGGTAGGCTGGTATGCATGGTTTCATGTGTAGGAGAATCACAATAACTTGTAAAAATCATAACTTTGAATTTGAAATTAGATTCTTGGACTCCATGGGTGAAAGGAACCCATGGATGAACATTTAACATACCTTAGTTGAAGAGTTCTTGAAAGTTCTTGGTAGATTTCTTGAGAATTGATATTGAATATTGAAGGGGCTAGGGTTTGTTCTTGAGAGGATTTGGTTTTAAATTGAGAGAATTTGAATAAAAGATGACCAAATGTGCTTTTGGGGGCTTTAATCATGTGTTTTTCATGGATTGGGGCCATGGGAAAAGACCAAACTATCCCTAAAAATTAAAAGTTTTAGAAAAATCCAGGTTTTGAGGCTTACCACTAAGCGGTAGTGGTCCCACCGCTATAAGCATCGCTGAGCGGTGTAATGGTGGTGACCTACTATTTTGGACAATCCCGATTTTAAGTTTTACCGGTGAATGGTATTGGTTCCATCGCTATTGCACCGCCGAGTTGTGAAATCAGTTCGACCTACTGTTTCACACGAAAAATGCTATAACTTTTCACTCGAGTATCGGATTTAGGTGAAATTGATATCGTTGGAAAGATAATTCAATTATCTATCTGTTGATGGGTTATGAGCTCAAAATTTCTTAGTAAAACAAAAGATATGTTCATTAGAAGTTGACTATAGCATCATCCTTCTCAAGAACTCAATCGGTAAGGTATATTTTGATTCATCTTATAGCTGGGAGTTATTTGAGGCCTTAATATACATTAAACTCAGTCATAAAACTACCAAAACACTATAATTTATTTCTCATGACCTTGTAGCATGGTTCTAATATTGGTTTGGAATTTTGTGGTATTACAACTTACCCTTTCTCCAAGCCTTATCACATCCGTCATGGTCAAAACACGAAAGAATACATGGTCCCCAACTCCATATCTTAAGGCACAAAAACAATGGTCTGCAAAGGCCCACTGCCTAATCTGAGCTACTCTCAGTCTATCCTAAATCATCATAACTCTATCCAATAAGTCCCGAAGCAAATTTGAAACACTAGGTCTCATCTTGAAAGTCTTAACCTATTCAACCAGGAAACAACATCTCCTACCATACAAAGCCTAAAATCAAACTCAAAAAACACGGTTGTATCCTGAAGCTGGTCAAATATATCATCAATGCGAGATAAAGGATAACGGCTCTTCACCGTAACCTTACTAAGCTACCTATAACCAATATACATATGCAAAGAGCCATATGGTAAGGTGACATAGAAATAGGCTGGGTGCCAGGCTCGAGGTTAATAGCAAACTCAATCTCCCTGATAGGGAGAATACCAAACAAGTCAGTAGGGAACACATCAGAAAACTTATAAACAATAAGGACAGAGTCAAATGATGGACTCTCAACACTACCATCACAACATAAAAGAAATAAGACTCGCAAACCCTAAAAATAAGTCCCCTAGCACAAACATAAGATATAATTCTCATTGGCTCGTGGATAACTGCTTTCTTCCACATGGCTAAGGGTACACCAAGCATAGCTAAGGGAACAATCAAGGCAAAAAAATCCATGACTATATGATATTAGGAAAACCAGTCCATGACCAAAATCACATTAAAATCTACCATAATCAGAATAATAGGTCAACATAAGTATCAAATATTACTGACACTCATAACACTTGATCAGAATACATCAATCTACTACTAAAAAATCACCCACGGGAGTAGATATGTGCAACGACACAAATATTAAATCAATAGAAAACTTAAACTGTGATTCATAATAAGCTGATATATATATATATATATATATATATATATATATATATATATAAGAATAAATGGATCTGGGATATAATAAAGCAAGGCATACTGGAGGCACATAAAAATAACACCTGCATCTACCATATCAAAAGTCTAAGCCTCAGATCTATCAGGTATTGCATATAATTGACCATGCCTACCACTTGGCTAGGCACCTAATCGATCTCCTGTCCTGCCTGTCTGCTGAACAGCTCTAGTACCCTTGTAACTACCCTCGCAACTATGAGAACTACCTCTAACTAAAAGGGGAGAATTGCTCTAATAGAGAATCACTCTAAGATTAACCAACCATCGCCCCAAGATTAGGGAAATCCTGCAAATAATGACCAGGAAATCCATAAGTAAATCAAGTAATATGAGCAGATACAGAATTAATTGATTCGTCTGACCTAAATTGATCACCACATCTAGACAGAGAAGAAAATGAACCCTTCAAATCTTGACCCCTGCCCTTACTAGGGCGATTTTATAGCACTAAAATGACCTCTATCAGTAGAATAGGTTGACTCGGATGACTCTGAGGCTGAAAGGATGAATGCTAAGGATACCTACTCTAAAAAGACATGTGAATGGAAAGCCTCAAATCTCTAACAAAGCAACGAGCTATCTCATACCCTACAACTATCGTGGAACCCTTCTCCAATATAGGGAACTGATACCTCAATCTATCTCTAAGGCTGCGAGGCATATGCTCTTCCAAGAACGTCTTAGAGAACTAAGTAAAGGGGAAATCCAAATGGTTTAGAATACATAAAATCTCTCCACCAATGACGAGCAGAAAAGTCCAATCGATATGTGGTGTAATCCTTACCACGAGTTTCAACAAGGTCCAAACTGTAAAGTCTATCCTCATACACAGTCAGGAACTCATGTGCATCCTCTCTAGGAGTATCGTAAAATCTCAACAGAGCTAATCTCAGAAATCTTCCCAACATCTTATGCTCCTTAGAAGATGTAATTGGATAGGCAGCGACTAATTGGGCGACTAATGCTGAGATAGAAATCTTAACTCTGGAGTCGCAGTTACTAGTTGCGCCCCTATCTCAGTACCACTCTTATTCACAGACTATACACCATCCAATGTCACACCACCAATACTACTCAAAAACTGACTAATGCATCTCTTAGCACTACTGAAGAGATAAACCTGGAGGAGCCTGGGCTGATTTATGGTCCACTTCTAGCTTTGGCGGAAGAATCTCTAGCTTTAGTGCAGGAATAGGGTCTGGGGAAGATGACCTATCTTGGACTCTAACTGGGGACATATCTCTAGGTTGTACACGACCTCTAGGTCATATACGTTCAATAAAAGGAGTAGGATCCCTAGGCTCAGTCTCGGAACCCTCATCTCGTGTAGCAGTAGCATGTGTCTTGGCCTTTTATGAAAGAGTAAAGTCAATAGAATATTCTATGAACCAACTCAGACTCTCAGCACAAAATGAGTAAAAGAAGTGAAGAACTCCTAAGAATGTCCCATAGCCTCTCGAAGATAGGAAAAGGATGTCAATATTTGAATCCGCAAGACTCTACTAGACACTTAATCTTGTATCAACAATAGCGGTGAAACCTAGGCTCTAATACCAATTTGTCACAATTTGATTTATGAGTCATGACAGAAACTACAAATTTCCACCAGTAGGTAAGCCAATACCATAATTCGAAGCTAATGGAATAGGTTAACTCGGTAAGAAAGGCCCAAAATAGGCAAAATTTAAAGAACATCAACTGCTAACATGAGGGTTCTACATAGCATAAGAAATCATATAAATACCAATTCCAAAACCTAGTAGAGCTAGTACAAGAGCAACTAATAGTATTAATACAACTCCATATCTAGAATAGTTAATACATCTATCATGGATACAAAAGATGGAAGGAAATCGGGTGACTCAAACTCCAAGAGCTCACCCTATCTTCGAAAAGAAATCACTACATGAACCATGATCAATGGTGACAGCTAATACTCAAATCTGTACCAAAAAAGTACAGTAGTGTAGTATGTGTACCAAAACAATGGGTACTCAATAGACATCATATACCGACTAAGCTAAATCATGATATAAGAATGATAAAGTGAAAGATAATCATAACTATGTCAAGGTACAGAATCAAACCTGAATCATCTCCATCATCACTGTATATAATAAGTAAGCAATTTAAAATAACAATATACGATAAGGCATCAACACAAGCCCATATCGCCGCACATAACAAACATGTAATACTGAAAATAATAATATAATATAA